>NW_026775983.1:36077-93950 GCF_027477595.1 Haemorhous mexicanus | reverse complement strand
GTCATTTTGGGTGGGATTTTTGGGGATTTTGGGAATTTTGGCTGATTTTGGGTCATTTTGGGTCATTTTGGGTGGGATTTTTTGGGGATTTTCAGGATTTTTGGGTCATTTTGGGGTCTCTCTCCCCCCTCAGTGCCCGGATGCGGGGGCAGGGCGAGGGCCGGGCACAGTTTGGGTCAGTTTGGGTCATTTTGGGTCATTTTGAGTGGGATTTTTTTGGGGATTTTTGGCTGATTTTGGCTGATTTTGGTCATTTTGGGTGGGATTTTTTGGGGATTTTGGGGATTTTTGGCTGATTTTGGGATTTCTCTCCCCCCTCAGTGCCCGGATGCAGGGGCAGGGCAAGGGGCCGGGCACAGTTTGGGTCATTTTGGGTCATTTTG
The DNA here is from genome assembly GCF_027477595.1 of Haemorhous mexicanus. Taxonomy (NCBI): domain Eukaryota; kingdom Metazoa; phylum Chordata; class Aves; order Passeriformes; family Fringillidae; genus Haemorhous; species Haemorhous mexicanus. The sequence continues at coordinate 93,567 of NW_026775983.1, read as the reverse complement.
GGTCATTTTGGGTGGAATTTTTTTGGTATTTTCAGGATTTTTGGCTGATTTTGGGTCATTTTGGGTGGGATTTTTTGGGGATTTTGGGGATTTTTGGCTGATTTTGGGGTCTCTCTCCCCCCTCAGTGCCCGGATGCGGGGGCAGGGCGAGGGCCGGGCCCCCCCCCCGGACCCCCGGGCCGAGCCCATCGACAGCTCGGGGGGGCCGGCGCTGGCCCTGCCCTCGGGGGGGGCCCTGAGCGCCCGGGGGCTCCCCCCAGGCCCCGCCCGAGAGCACCTGGAGAAGGCTCTGCTGGGCCAGGAGGCCGAGAGGTGAGGCTGGAGCACACCTGGCACACCTGGGGGGGATAAAACCACACCTGGGGGGCTAAAACCACACCTGGGGGGGATCAATCCACACCTGGGGGCTAAAAACACACCTGGGATGGCTTAAATCATCCCTAAAATTCACCTGGGGGGGATAAATCCACACCTGGAGAAGGCTCTGCTGGGCCAGGAGGCCAAGAGGTGAGGCAGGAGCACACCTGGGCACACCTGGGGGGGATAAAACAGCCCAAAACCACACCTGGGGGGGATAAATCCACACCTGGGGGGATAAAACCACACCTGGGGGGATAAAACCACACCTGGGGAGGATAAATCCACGCCTGGGGGGGGATAAATCATCCCCAAACCACACCTGGAGAAGTCTCTGCTGGGCCAGGAGGCCGAGAGGTGAGGCTGGAGCACACCTGGGCACACCTGGGGGGGCTAAAACCACACCTGGGATGGCTTAAATCATCCCTAAAATTCACCTGGGGGGGATAAATCATCCCCACACCACACCTGGAGAAGGCTCTGCTGGGCCAGGAGGCTGAAAGGTGAGGCTGGAGCACACCTGGGGGGGATAAAACCACACCTGGGGGGGATAAATCCACACCTGGGGGGATAAAACCACACCTGGGGGGGATAAATCCACACCTGGGGGGGATAAATCATCCCCAAACCACACCTGGAGAAGGCTCTGCTGGGCCAGGAGGCTGAGAGGTGAGGCAGGAGCACACCTGGGTACACCTAGGGGGGATCAAACCACACCTGGGGGGGATAAAACCACACCTGGAGGGATAAAACCACACCTGGGGGGGATAAAAACAGCCTAAAAATTCACCTGGAGGGGATTAAAACCACACCTGGGGGGATGAAACCACACCTGGGGGGGATAAAACCACACCTGGAGGGGATAAAACCACACCTGGGGGGATGAAACCACACCTGGGGGGGATAAAACCACACCTGGAGGGGATAAAACCACACCTGGGGGGGAATAAATCCACACCTGGGGGGGATAAATCCACTCCTGGGGGGGATAAATCCACACCTGGGGGGGATAAATCATCCCCAAAACACACCTGGAGAAGGCTCTGCTGGGCCAGGAGGCCGAGAGGTGAGGCAGGAGCACACCTGGGGGGATAAAACAGCCCAAAAACTCACCTGGGGGGGATAAATCCACACCTGGGGGGGATAAATCCACACCTGGGGGGGTAAATCCACACCTGGAGAAGGCTCTGCTGGGCCAGGAGGCTGAAAGGTGAGGCAGGAGCACACCTGGGGGGCTAAACACACACCTGGGGGGGATAAAACCACACCTGGGGGGATCAAACCACACCTGGGGGGGATAAATCCACACCTGGGGGGGATAAAACCACACCTGGGGGGGATCAAACACACCTGGGGGGGGATAAAACAGCCCAAAACCTCACCTGGGGGGGATAAAACCACACCTGGGGGGATGAAACCACACCTGGAGGGGATAAATCCACACCTGGGGGGATAAAACCACACCTGGGGGGGCTAAATCCACACCTGGGGGGGCTAAATCCACACCTGGGGGGGGATGAAACCACACCTGGGGGGGATAAAGCAGCCCAAAAACTCACCTGGGGGGATAAATCCACACCTGGGGGGATAAAAACAACCCAAAATTCCTTGGGGCTTCCTGTAATTTCTCCCAGTCCCTCCCAGTCCCTCCCAATCCCCTCCCAGTTTGATCCCAGTCCCTCCCAGTCCCTCCCAGTTTGATCCCAGTCCCCCCCAGTTCCTCCCAGTCCCTCCATGTTCCCTCCCAGTCCCTCCCAGTTTGATCCCAGTCCATCCCAATCCCTCCCAGTCCATCCCAGTCCCTCCCAGTCCCCCCCAGTCCCTCCCAGTCCCCTCCCAGTCCATCCCAGTTTAATCCCAGTCCATCCCCGTCCATCCCAGTTCCCCCCAGTCACTCCCAGTTCCTCCCAGTTTGATCCCAGTCCATCCCAGTCCCCCCCAATCCCCTCCCAGTCCCTCCCAGTCCATCCCAGTCCATCCCAGTCAATTCCCAGTCCCCCCCAGTCCATCCCAGTTTGATCCCAGTCCCTCCCAGTTCCCCCCAGTCTCTCCCAGTCCCTCCCAGTCCCCCCCAATCCCCTCCCAGTCCCTCCCAGTTCCCTCCCAATCCCCTCCCAGTCCCTCCCAGTCCCTCCCAGTCCCTCCCAGTCCATCCCAGTCCATCCCAGTCCCTCCCAATCCCCTCCCAGTCCCTCCCAGTCCCCCCCAGTCACTCCCAGTCCCCCCCAGTCCATCCCAGTTTGATCCCAGTCCCTCCCAGTCCCATCCCAGTCCCTCCCAGTCCCTCCCAGTCCCTCCCAGTTTGATCCCAGTCCCCCCCAGTCCCTCCCAGTCCCCCCCAGTTCCTCCCAGTTTGATCCCAGTCACTCCCAGTCCCTCCTAGTCCATCCCAGTCCATCCCAGTCCATCCCAGTCCATCCCAGTCCCTCCCAATCCCCTCCCAGTCCCCCCCAGTCACTCCCAGTCCCCCCCAGTCCATCCCAGTTTGATCCCAGTCCCTCCCAGTCCCATCCCAGTCCCTCCCAGTCCCATCCCAGTCCCTCCCAGTCCCTCCCAGTCCCTCCCAGTCCCTCCCAGTCCATCCCAGTCCCATCCCAGTCCCTCCCAGTCCCTCCCAGTCACTCCCAGTTCCCCCCAGGAGGAAGAAGCTGAGGTTCCACCCCCGGCAGCTTTACCTGAGCGTCAAACAGGGGGAGCTGGGCAGGGTCATCCTGATGCTGCGTGAGTGGGGACCCCCAAAACCACCCCAAAATCTGGGGGGGATCCCAAAAAATCCCAAATTTGGGGAAAATCCCAAAAATCCCGGGGAAAAAATCCCCAAATTTGGGAAAATCCCAAAAATCCTGGAGGAAATCCCAAAATCTGGGGGGGGATTTGGGGTCATCCTGATGCTGCGTGAGTGGGGACCCCCAAAACCACCCCAAAATCTGGGGGGGGGAATCCTAAAAAATCCCCAAATTTGGGAAAATTCCAAAAATCCCGGGGAAAAAATCCCAAAAAATCCCAAAAAACCCCAAAAATCTGAAAAAACCCCAAAGATCCTGGGGAAAAAACCCCAAAAATCCTGTGGGAAATCCCAAAATCTGGGGTGGAATCCTAAAAAATCCCAAAATTGGGAAAATCCCAAAAATCCCGGGGAATACCCCAAAAATCCCGGAAAAAAACCCCAAAAATCTGGGAAAAAACCCCAAAAAATCCTGGAAAAAAACCCCCAAAATCCTGGGAAAAACCCCAAAATCTGGGGGGGAATCCTAAAAAATCCCAAAATTGGGAAAATCACAAAAATCCCGGGAAAAAATCCCAAAAATCCTGGAAAAAATCCCCAAAAAACCCCAAAAATCTGGGAAAAAAACTCCAAAAATCCTGGGAAAAAACACAAAATCCTGTGGAAAATCCCAGAATCTGGGATGGAATCCTAAAAAATCCCAAATTTGGGAAAATCCCAAAAATCCTGGGAAGAAATCTCAAAAATCCTGGAAAAAATCCCAAAAAATCCCAAAAAACCCCAAAAATCTGGGAAAAAAACCCCCCAAAATCCTGGGGGAAATCCCAAAATCTGGGGGGAATCCTAAAAAATCCCAAATTTGGGAAAATCCCAAAAATCCCAGGAAAAAACCCCAAAAAATCCCGAAAAAATCCAAAAATCTGAAAAAAACCCAAAAAATCCTGGAAAAAAACCCCCAAAAATCCTGGGGGAAATCCCAAAATCTGGGGTGGAATCCTAAAAAATCCCAAATTTGGGGAAAATCCCAAAAATCCCAGGAAAAAAATCCCAAAAATCCCCAAAAACCCCAAAAATCTGAAAAAAACCCCCAAAATCCTGGAAAAAAAAAAAAACAAAAATCCTAGGGAAAAAAAAACCCAAAATCCCAGGAAAAACCCCAAAAATTCTGGAAAAAACCCCCAAAATCCCAGGAAAAACCCCCAAAATCCCATTTTTTCCCATTCCTGGCGTTTTTCCCCCCATTTTTTGGGTCCCTTTTCCCATTTTTTGTGTTTTTTCCCCATTTTTTCGGTCCCTTTCCCATTTTTTGGTTCCCTTTATCCATTTTTTGTGTTTTTTCCCCATTTTTTGGGTCCCTTTTCCCATTTTTTGTGGTTTTTCCCCGTTTTTTGGGTCCCTTTCCCATTTTTTCTGGTTTTTCCCCATTTTTTGGGTCCCTTTCCCATTTTTTGGTGGTTTTTCCCATTCCTGGGGGGTTTCCCCCCATTTTTTTCCATCCCTTTCCCATTCCTGGTGGTTTTTCCCCCATTTTTTGGGTCCCTTTTCCCATTTTTTGGTGGTTTTTCCCATTCCTGGTGGTTTTTCCCCATTTTTTGGGTCCCTTTCCCATTTTTGGGCGTTTTTCCCATTCCTGGCGTTTTTCCCCCCAATTTCTGTGCCCCTCCCCCCAGTGGACAACCTGGACCCCAACTTCCAGAGCGACGCCCAGAGCAAGCGCTCGGCGCTGCACGCGGCCGCCCAGAAGGGACACCTGGAGATCTGCCACCTGCTGCTCCAGGTGAGCGCACCTGGGGACACCTGGGCACACCTGGGGACACCTGGGATACACCTGGGGACAGCTGGGGACACCTGGGAACAGCTGGGGACACCTGGGATACACCTGGGGACACCTGGGGACACCTGGGATACACCTGGGGACACCTGGGGACAGCTGGGGACAGCTGGGGACACCTGGGATACACCTGGGATACACCTGGGGACAGCTGGGGACAGCTGGGCACACCTGGGATACGCCTGGGGACACCTGGGATACACCTGGGGACAGCTGGGATACAGCTGGGATACAGCTGGGCACACCTGGGATACAGCTGGGGACACCTGGGCACACCTGGGGACACCTGGGGACACCTGGGATACACCTGGGGACAGCTGGGGACATCCCATTGTGGGATCTATGGGATCCCAGTGCAGCCCAGAAGGGACACCTGGAGATCTGCCACCTGCTGCTCCAGGTGAGCACACCTGGGGACAGCTGGGGACAGCTGGGGACACCTGGGGACACCTGGGATACACCTGGGGACACCTGGGATACACCTGGGATACACCTGGGATACACCTGGGCACACCTGGGATACACCTGGGGACACCTGGGATACACCTGGGATACACCTGGGCACACCTGGGGACACATGGGGACACTTGGGACACACCTGGGGACACCTGGGACACACCTGGGATACACCTGGGGACACCTGGGGACAGCTGGGGACACCTGGGGACACCTGGGCACACCTGGGGACACTCAGGGGTCACTCAGGGTCACTCTGGTCACTCAGGGTCACTCAGGGTCACTCAGGGGTCACTCAGGGGTCACTCAGGGTCACTCAGGGTCACTCAGGGGTCACTCAGGGTCACTCAGGGTCACTCATTGGTCACTCAGGGGTCACTCAGGGGTCACTCAGGGTCACTCAGGGTCACTCAGGGGTCACTCAGTGGTCACTCAGGGGTCACTCAGGGGTCACTCTGTGGTCACTCAGGGGTCACTCAGGGTCACTCAGGGGTCACTCAGGGTCACTCAGGGTCACTCAGGGGTCACTCAGGGTCACTCTGGGGTCACTCATTGGTCACTCAGGGGTCACTCAGGGTCACTCAGGGTCACTCAGGGGTCACTCGGGTCACTCAGGGGTCACTCAGGGTCACTCAGGGGTCACTCAGGGTCACTCAGGGGTCACGCAGGGTCACTCAGGGGTCAGTCAGGGTCACTCTGTGGTCACTCAGGGGTCACTCAGGGTCACTCAGGGTCACTCAGGGGTCACTCAGGGTCACTCAGGGGTCAGTCAGGGTCACTCTGTGGTCACTCAGGGGTCACTCAGGGTCACTCTGTGGTCACTCGGGTCACTCAGGGTCACTCAGGGGTCACTCAGGGTCAGTCAGAGGTCAGGGGTCACTCAGTGGTCCCTCATTGGTCACTCAGGGGTCACTCAGGCTCACTCAGGGGTCAGGGGTCACTCAGGGGTCACTCAGGGTCACTCAGGGTCACTCAGGGGTCACTCAGGGTCACTCGGGTCACTCAGGGGTCAGGGGTCACTCAGTGGTCCCTCATTGGTCACTCCAATGTCCCCGCAGGCCGGAGCCAACATCAACGCCGTGGACAAGCAGCGCCGCACGCCGCTGATGGAGGCCGTGGCCAACGACCAGCTGGAGACAGCGCGGTACCTGCTGCAGAGGGGGGGCTGCGCCTACAGCCAGGTACAGACACACCTGGGACACACCTGGGACACACCTGGGTGACGTCATCACACACCTGGGACATCATTGATACACCTGGGACATCACACACACAGCGCGGTACCTGCTGCAGAGGGGGGGCTGCGCCTACAGCCAGGTACGGACACACCTGGGTGACGTCAGCACACACCTGGGACACACCTGGGACATCATTGATACACCTGGAACATCATTGATACACCTGGAACATCACACACACACACACAGCGCGCTACCTGCTGCAGAGGGGGGGCTGCGCCTACAGCCAGGTGAGCTGGGACACACCTGGGTGACGTCATCACACACCTGGGACACACCTGGGACACACCTGGGACATCACACACACACACAGCGCGGTACCTGCTGCAGAGGGGGGGCTGCGCCTACAGCCAGGTGAGCTGGGACACACCTGGGACACACCTGGGACACACCTGGGACATCATTGACACACCTGGGACATCATTGATACACCTGGGACATCATTGATACACCTGGGACACACCTGGGACATCACACACACACACACAGCGCGGTACCTGCTGCAGAGGGGGGGCTGCGCCTACAGCCAGGTGAGCTGGGACACACCTGGTGACGTCATCACACACCTGGGACACACCTGGGACACACCTGGGACATCACACACACACAGAGCGCGCTACCTGCTGCAGAGGGGGGGCTGCGCCTACAGCCAGGTGAGCTGGGACACACCTGGGACACACCTGGGTGATGTCATCACACACCTGGGACACACCTGGGACATCACACACACCCACAGCGCGGTACCTGCTGCAGAGGGGGGGCTGCGCCTACAGCCAGGTGAGCTGGGACACACCTGGGACACACCTGGGACATCATTGACACACCTGGGACATCATTGACACACCTGGGATACACCTGGGACACACCTGGGACATCTCACACACAGCGCGGTACCTGCTGCAGAGGGGGGGCTGTGCCTACAGCCAGGTACAGACACACCTGGGACACACCTGGGTGACGTCATCACACACCTGGGACACACCTGGGACATCACACACACACACACAGCACGGTACCTGCTGCAGAGGGGGGGCTGCGCCTACAGCCAGGTACGGACACACCTGGGACACACCTGGGACACACCTGGGACATCATTGACACACCTGGGACATCATTGACACACCTGGGACATCATTGATACACCTGGGACATCACACACACACACACAGTGCGGTACCTGCTGCAGAGGGGGGGCTGCGCCTACAGCCAGGTGAGCTGGGACACACCTGGGACACACCTGGGACACACCTGGGACACACCTGGGACATCATTGATACACCTGGGACATCACACACACACACACACACAGCGCGGTACCTGCTGCAGAGGGGGGGCTGCGCCTACAGCCAGGTGAGCTGGCACACACCTGGGACACACCTGGGACACACCTGGGACACACCTGGGACATCACACACACACACACAGCGCGGTACCTGCTGCAGAGGGGGGGCTGCGCCTACAGCCAGGTGAGCTGGGACACACCTGGGACACACCTGGGTGACGTAATCACACACCTGGGACACACCTGGGACACACCTGGGTGACGTCATCACACACCTGGGACATCATTGATACACCTGGGACATCATTGATACACCTGGGACATCACACACCCACACACAGCGCGGTACCTGCTGCAGAGGGGGGGCTGTGCCTACAGCCAGGTGAGCTGGGACACACCTGGGACACACCTGGGACATCACACACACACACAGCGCGGTACCTGCTGCAGAGGGGGGGCTGTGCCTACAGCCAGGTGAGCTGGGACTCACCTGGGACACACCTGGGTGACGTCATCACACACCTGGGACACACCTGGGACACACCTGGGACACACCTGGGACATCACACACACACACACAGAGCGCGGTACCTGCTGCAGAGGGGGGGCTGCGCCTACAGCCAGGTACGGACACACCTGGGACACACCTGGGACACACCTGGGTGACGTCATCACACACCTGGGACATCATTGATACACCTGGGACACACCTGGGACACACCTGGGTTACACCTGGGACACACCTGGGACATCACACACACACACAGCGCGGTACCTGCTGCAGAGGGGGGCTGCGCCTACAGCCAGGTGAGCTGGGACTCACCTGGGACACACCTGGGTGACGTCATCACACACCTGGGACACACCTGGGACACACCTGGGACACACCTGGGTGACGTCATCACACACCTGGGACATCATTGACACACCTGGGACACACCTGGGACACACCTGGGTGACGTCATCACACACCTGGGACACACCTGGGACATCACACACACACACACAGCGCGGTACCTGCTGCAGAGGGGGGGCTGCGCCTACAGCCAGGTACGGACACACCTGGGTGACGTCATCACACACCTGGGACACACCTGGGACATCACACACACACACAGTGCGGTACCTGCTGCAGAGGGGGGGCTGCGCCTACAGCCAGGTGAGCTGGGACACACCTGGGACACACCTGGGACACACCTGGGTGACGTCATCACACACCTGGGACATCATTGATACACCTGGGACACACCTGGGACATCACACACACACACACAGCGCGCTACCTGCTGCAGAGGGGGGGCTGCGCCTACAGCCAGGTACAGACACACCTGGGACACACCTGGGACACACCTGGGACATCATTGACACACCTGGGACATCATTGATACACCTGGAACATCACACACACACACAGAGCGCGGTACCTGCTGCAGAGGGGGGGCTGCGCCTACAGCCAGGTACAGACACACCTGGGTGACGTCATCACACACCTGGGACACACCTGGGATACACCTGGGTGACGTCATCACACACCTGGGACACACCTGGGACACACCTGGGACATCACACACACACACAGTGTGGTACCTGCTGCAGAGGGGGGGCTGTGCCTACAGCCAGGTACGGACACACCTGGGACACACCTGGGACACACCTGGGACATCATTGACACACCTGGGACATCATTGATACACCTGGAACATCACACACACACAGCGCGGTACCTGCTGCAGAGGGGGGGCTGCGCCTACAGCCAGGTGAGCTGGGACACACCTGGGACACACCTGGGACACACCTGGGACATCATTGACACACCTGGGACACACCTGGGACACACCTGGGACATCACACACACACACACAGCGTGCTACCTGCTGCAGAGGGGGGGCTGCGCCTACAGCCAGGTGAGCTGGGACACACCTGGGTGACGTCATCACACACCTGGGACACACCTGGGACATCACACACACACACACAGCGCGGTACCTGCTGCAGAGGGGGGGCTGCGCCTACAGCCAGGTACGGACACACCTGGGACACACCTGGGACACACCTGGGATACACCTGGGACATCACACACACACACAGCGCGGTACCTGCTGCAGAGGGGGGGCTGTGCCTACAGCCAGGTATGGACACACCTGGGTGACGTCATCACACACCTGGGACACGCCTGGGTGACGTCATCACACACCTGGGACACGCCTGGGTGACGTCATCACACACCTGGGACATCATTGACACACCTGGGACATCATCACGCACACCTGTGACATCACACACACACACCTGAGACATCGTTGACACACCTGTGACATCATTGGTACACCTGTGACGTCACACACACCTGTGACATCATCACACACCTGTGACGTCACCACCTCCCCGTATGACATCACCCCCCCCGTATGATGTCACCTCCCCTGTATGACATCACAACCTGCTGTGACGTCACCACTCCCTTTATGACATCATTGCCTCCCCGTATGACATCACCACCCCCTGTACAATGACCCCACCCCCGTATGACGTCACCACTCCCCCCCCGTGTGACGTCACCGCCCTCCCCGATGACGTCACAGGAGGAGGACGGCTCCACCTGCCTGCACCACGCGGCCAAGAACGGCAACCTGGAGATGGTGGAGCTGCTGCTGAGCACCGGCCAGGTGGACGTCAACGCACAGGTGAGGGCGTGGTCAGTGTGTCCTGGGCGTGGTCAGTGTGTCCTGGGCGTGGTCAGTGTGGTCAGTGTGTCCTGGGCGTGGTCAGTGGTCAGCGGTCAGGGCACCTGGAGATGGTGGAGCTGCTGCTGAGCACCGGCCAGGTGGACGTCAACGCACAGGTGAGGGCGTGGTCAGTGTGCCCTGGGCGTGGTCAGTGTGTCCTGGGCGTGGTCAGTGTGGTCAGTGTGTCCTGGGCGTGGTCAGTGTGCCCTGGGCGTGGTCAGTGTGTCCTGGGCGTGGTCAGTGTGTCCTGGGCGTGGTCAGTGTGTCCTGGGCGTGGTCAGTGTGTCCTGGGCGTGGTCAGTGTGTCCTGGGCGTGGTCAGTGTGGTCAGGGGTGGTCCTGGGCGTGGTCAGTGTGTCCTGGGCGTGGTCAGTGTGTCCTGGGCGTGGTCAGTGTGTCCTGAGTGGGGTCAAGGGTGGTCTGGGGGTGTCCTGGGTGGTCAGTGACCCCTGAGTGACCCCCGAGTGACCCCTGAGTGACCCCCAGGACAGCGGGGGCTGGACCCCCATCATCTGGGGGGGTCAGCGGGTGGTCTGGGGTGACCAGGGGGTGACCAGGGGGTCTGGGGTGGTCTGGGGTGACCAGGGGGTCAGGGGTGGTCAGTGACCCCCGAGTGACCCCCGAGTGACCCCCGAGTGACCCCGAGTGACCCCCAGGACAGCGGGGGCTGGACCCCCATCATCTGGGGGGGTCTGGGGTGGTCTGGGGTGGTCAGTGGGGTGACCAGGGGGTCTGGCGTGGTCTGGGGTGACCAGGGGGTCAGGGGTGGTCAGTGACCCCCGAGTGACCCCGAGTGACCCCCAGGACAGCGGGGGCTGGACCCCCATCATCTGGGGGGGTCAGGGGGGTGACCAGGGGGTCAGGGGTGGTCAGTGACCCCCGAGTGACCCCCGAGTGACCCCGAGTGACCCCCAGGACAGCGGGGGCTGGACCCCCATCATCTGGGCGGCCGAGCACAAACACATCGAGGTCATCCGGCGGCTGCTGACCCGCGGGGCCGACGTCACCCTGACCGACAACGTGAGCACCTGGCACACCTGGGCGCACCTGGGGGACACCTGGGATACACCTGGGGGGCACCTGGGGGCATTGGGAACGCACCTGGGAGCACCTGGGCACACCTGGGAGCATTGGGAACACACCTGGGAGCACCTGGGCACACCTGGGGGCATTGGGAACGCACCTGGGAGCACCTGGGCACACCTGGGAGCATTGGGAACACACCTGGGAGCACCTGGGCACACCTGGGGGCATTGGGAACGCACCTGGGGGCCCCTGGGCACACCTGGGGGACACCTGGGGGCATGGGGAACGCACCTGGGGGCACCTGGGCACACCTGGGGGACACCTGGGGGCATTGGGAACACACCTGGGGGCACCTGGGCACACCTGGGAGCATTGGGAACACACCTGGGAGCACCTGGGCACACCTGGGTGCACCTGGGCACACCTGGGATACACCTGGGAGCATTGGGAACGCAGCTGGGAGCACCTGGGCACACCTGGGGGACACCTGGGGGCATTAGGAACACACCTGGGAGCACCTGGGGGCATTGGGAATGCACCTGGGAGCATTGGGAGCACACCTGGGCACACCTGGAGGCACCTGGGCACACCTGGGAGCATGGGGAACACACCTGGGGGCACCTGGGCACACCTGGGGGACACCTGGGGGCATTAGGAACACACCTGGGAGCACTTGGGCACACCTGGAATACACCTGGGGGCATTGGGAACACACCTGGGAGCACCTGGGGGCACACCTGGGAGCATTGGGAACACACCTGGGGGCACCTGGGCACACCTGGGATACACCTGGGAGCTTTGGGAACACACCTGGGGGCACCTGGGCACACCTGGGAGCATTGGGAACACACCTGGGGGCACCTGGGCACACCTGGGATACACCTGGGAGCTTTGGGAACACACCTGGGATACACCTGGGAACATTGGGAACACACCTGGGGGCATCTGGGCACACCTGGGAGCATTGGGAACACACCTGGGTGCACCTGGGGAACACCTGGGCACAGCTGGGATACACCTGGGCGCATCGGGAACACACCTGGGAGCATTGGGAACACACCTGGGGGCACCTGGGCACACCTGGGATACACCTGGGCACACCTGGGGATACCTGGGCACACCTGGGGCACCTGGGCACACGTGGAGGACACCTGAGATACACCTGGGACACCTGGGAGCATTGGGAACATACCTGAGATACACCTGGGCACACCTGGGGGATACCTGGGCATACCTGGGATACACCTGGGGATACTTGGGAGACACCTGGGGACAGCTGGGGCATTGGGAACACACCTGGGCACACTGGGGGATACCTGGGCACACCTGGGGCACACTTGGGGGCACCTGGGAGCATTGGGAACATACCTGGGATACACCTGGGGGCACCTGGGCACACCTGGGGACACTTGGGGCATTGGGAACACACCTGGGCACACTGGGGGATACCTGGGCACACCTGGGGCACATCCAGGTGGTCACTTGGTCACTCTGGCAGGAGGAGAATACCTGCCTGCACTGGGCTGTGATTGGCTGGGTGTGGGTGGGCGTGGCTGGGTGTGGCTGGGTGTAGGTGGGCGTGGCTGGTCAGTGGCGGGGTGTGGCTGGGCGTGGCTGGTCAGTGGCTGGGTGTGGCTGGGCGTGGCTGGGCGTGGCTGGTCAGTTGGTCACTCTGGCAGAACACCTGCCTGCACTGGGCTGTGATTGGCTGGGTGTGGGTGGGCGTGGCTGGTCAGTGCCTGGGTGTGGCTGGGCGTGGCTGGTCAGTAGCTGTGATTGGCTGTGATTGGCTGGGTGTGGCTGGGCGTGGCTGGTCAGTTGGTCCCTCTGGCAGGAGGAGAACATCTGCCTGCACTGGGCTGTGATTGGCTGGGTGTGGCTGGGCATGGCTGGTCAGTAGCTGGGCGTGGCTGGGCGTGGCTGGGCGTGGCTGGGCGTGGCTGGTCAGTTGGTCACTCTGGCAGGAGGAGAACATCTGCCTGCACTGGGCGTCGTTCACGGGCAGCGCCGAGATCGCCGAGGTGCTGCTGAACGCGCAGTGCGACCTGCACGCCGTCAACTTCCACGGGGACACGCCCCTGCACATCGCCGCCAGGGAGAGCTACCACGACTGCGTCAGGTATTGGGTCTGGGGGCTTCTCAGGGGGCTGGGGGGGTCACAGGGGTCACAGAGCCTCAGGGGACACAGGGACAGCCCCTCCACGGGGACACGCCCCTGCACATCGCCGCCAGGGAGAGCTACCACGACTGCGTCAGGTATTGGGTCTGGGGGCTTCAGGGGGGCTGGGGGGGTCACAGGGGTCGGGGAGACACAGGGGAATGAGAGGGAATTGGGTCTGGGGGCTTCGGGGGGTCACACACCCTGGGGGACACAGGGACAGCCCCTCCATGGGGACACGCCCCTGCACATCGCCGCCAGGGAGAGCTGCCATGATTGGGTCAGATATTGGGTCTGGGGGCTTCGGGGGGGTCACAGGGGTCAGGGGGACACAGGGACATGAGAGGGAATTGGGTCTGGGGGCTTCGGAGGGGGTCACAGGGCTCAGGGGACACCCCCAGCACGCTGCGGCCACCATGGCTGTGACAGGTGAGGGGAGAAATTGGGGCTGGGGGCTCCCCCTGGAATTGGGGAGGGGTCCCAGGAATTTGGGGAGGGGTCCCAGGAATTTGGGGAGGGGTCCCAGGTGGTCCCTGACCCCCCCTCCTCAATTTGGGGTCCCTGGAAAGCTCCATAGAGGATCCCATGGGGAGAATCCATTAAATGAGGGGGGGGTCCCTGGAATTTGGGGTGAATTTGGGGGGTCCCAGGTGGGTCCCATGAATTGAGGAGGGGTCTGGAATTTGAGGAGGGGTCTCAGAAATTAGGTAGGGATCTCAGGAATTTGAGGAGGGGTCCCAGGAATTTGGGGAGGGGTCCCAGATGGTCCCTGACCCCCCCTCCCCAATTTGGGGTCCGTAGAGGATCCCATGGGGAGAAACCATTATAGGGAGGGGGGGGGGGGCCTGAAATTTGGGGCGGAACTGGGGGGGATCCCAGTTGGGTCCCAGGAATTTGGGGAGGGGTCTGGAATTTGAGGAGGGGTCTCTGGAACTGGGGAGGGATCTCAGGAATGGAGGAGGGGTCTCAGGAATTTGGGGAGGGGTCCCCAGGTGGTCCCTGACCCCCCCTCCCCAATTTGGGGTCCATAGAGGATCCCATGGGGAGAAACCATTATAGGGGGGGGGGGGCCTGAAATTTGGGGCGGAACTGGGGGGGGGGTCCCAGTTGGGTCCCAGGAATTTGGGGAGGGGTCTGGAATTTGAGGAGGGGTCTCTGGAACTGGGGAGGGATCTCAGAAATTGAGGAGGGGTCTCAGGAATTTGGGGAGGGGTCCCAGGTGGTCCCTGACCCCCCCTCCCCAATTTGGGGTCCATAGAGGATCCCCTGGGGAGAAACCATTATAGGGAGGGGGGGAATCCCGGAATTCGCGGTTGAACTGGGGTGGATTTGGGAGGCTCCCAGCAATTTGGGGAGGGGTCCGGAATTTGGGGAGGGGTCTCTGACGCCCCTCTGCCCCCCCAGCCTGTTCCTGTCGCGCGGGGCCGACCCTGAGGTGCGGAACAAGGAGGGCGACTCCCCCCTGGACCTGACCCCGGAGCGCTCCGAGGTCTGGGTGGCGCTGCAGCTCAACCGGAAACTGCGCCTGGGGGCGGCGGGCCGGGCCCTGCACACCGAGCGCATCGTCAGCAGGTGGGCACGGCCTCCAAGGGGTTAATTCGGGGCTGTAATTTTATAGGACCTTTGGGGGATTTTTTGGGATTTTTTTGAGATTTTTTCCAATTTTTTTGGGGATTTTTTCCGATTTTTTTCCGATTTTTTTTCCGTTTTTTTTCGATTTTTTTCGATTTTTTTCCGATTTTTTAATGATTTTTTAGGGGATTTTTTTGGGATTTTTTCTGAATTTTTGGGGATTTTTTTCTGGATTTTTTGGGGATTTTTTTCTGGGTTTTTTGGGTGGTTTTTGGGGTCACAAATTCCACCTGGGGGCGGCAGGCCGGGCTCTGCACACCGAGCGCATCGTCAGCAGGTGGGCACGGCCTCCAAGGGGTTAATTCGGGGCTGTAATTTTATAGGAACTTTGGGAGATTTTTTTGGGATTTTTTGGGATTTTTTGGGGGATTTTTTCCAATTTTTTGGGGGATTTTTTCCGATTTTTTTCCGATTTTTTTTCCGATTTTTTTCGATTTTTTTCCGATTTTTTTCCGATTTTTTAATGATTTTTTAGGGGATTTTTTTGGAATTTTTTCAGAATTTTTGGGGATTTTTCTCTGGATTTTTGGGGATTTTTTTCTGGTTTTTTTAGGTGGTTTTTGGGGTCATAAATTCCGCCTGGGGGCGGCGGGCCGGGCCCTGCACACCGAGCGCATCGTCAGCAGATGGGCACGGCCTCCAAGGGGTTAATTCGGGGCTGGATTTTTATAGGAACTTTGGGGGAATTTTTGGGATTTTTTGAGATTTTTTTCTGAATTTTTCCAAATTTTTTGGAATTTTTTCCAATTTTTTTTGAATTTTTTTTCCGATTTTTTTCCAATTTTTTTCCATTTTTTAATGATTTTTTTTGCAATTTTTTGGGATTTTTTTCTGGTTTTTTTAGGGAAAATTGTGGAGATTTTTTTCCTGAATTTTTCCAATTTTTTTTGTAATTTTTTCCGATTTTTTGGAATTTTTTCTGATTTTTTCCGATTTTTTTTCAATTTTTTTCCAAATTTTTAATGATTTTGGGGGGATTTTTTGGTTTTTTTTTTTTTTTTCAAATTTTTGGTAATTTTTTTCTGAATTTTTGGGGATTTTTTTCTGAATTTTTGGGCAGATTTTGGGTCACAACCTGAGGCTGCCATTCCTGGGGGAGATTTTTGTTAATTTTCCCATTTCTGGCCGAATTTCCATGGGAATTTTTCCATTCCTGGCTGGATTTTTTTTGTAATTTTTCCATTTCTGGCTTGATTTTTTTTTGTAATTTTATCATTTCTGGCTGGATTTTTTTTGTAATTTTTCCATTCCTGGCTTGATTTTTTTTTTTTTGTAATTTTATCATTTCTGGCTGGATTTTTTTTGTAATTTTTCCATTCCTGGCTGGATTTTTTTTTTGTAATTTTTCCACTTCTGGCTTGATTTTTTTTTGTAATTTTATCATTTCTGGCTGGATTTTTTTTGTAATTTTCCCATTTCTGGCTGGATTTTTTCTGTAATTTTCCCATTTCTGGGTGGATTTTTTTTGTAATTTTTCCATTTCTGGCTGGATTTTTTTGCGATTTTTCCCATTTCTGGCTTGATTTTTTTTCTGTAATTTTATCATTTCTGGCTGGATTTTTTTTGTAATTTTCCCATTTCTGGCTGGATTATTTTTGTATTTTTTCCATTCCTGGGTTGATTTTTTTTGTAATTTTCCCATTTCTGGCTGGATTTTTTTTCTGTAATTTTCCCATTTCTGGCTTGATTTTTTTTTGTAATTTTACCATTTCTGGCTTGATTTTTTTTCTGTAATTTTTCCATTTCTGGCTGGATTTTTTTGCGATTTTTCCATTTCTGACCGAATTTTTTGCGATTTTTTGCATTCCTGGCTGGATTTTCGAGGGAATTTTTGCATTCCTGGCTGGATTTTCGAGGGAATTTTTGCATTCCTGGCTGGGTTTTGTCCCTGCTTTGGGGGTGCCCCCCTGACCCCCGCTGTGCCCCCCAGGGACGTGGCGCGGGGCCACGAGAACGTTCCCATCCCCTGCGTCAACGGCGTGGACGAGGAGCCCTGCCCCCAGGACTACAAATACATCGCTGAGAACTGCGAGACCTCCACCATGAACATCGACCACAACATCACCCACCTGCAGGTCGGGGGGAAAATGGGGAGAAAAGGGGAAAAAACGGGAAAAAACGGTGAAAAAACGGGAAAAAACTGTGAAAAAATGGGAAAAATCGGTGAAAAAATGGGGAAAATCGGTCCAAAAATGGTCCAGAAATGGGAATTTTGGGGGTAAAATTGGTGGGAAATGGGGATTTGGGGGGACTGGGAGGGACTGGGAGGGACTGGGATGAACTGGGAGAAGAAATGGGGAAAAATAGGGGAAAAATGGGGAAAATTGGTGAAAAAATGGGGAAAATCGGTCCAAAAATGGGAATTTTGGGGGGATTTGGGGTGAGAACGGCGAGACCTCCACCATGAACATCGACCACAACATCACCCACCTGCAGGTCGGGGGGAAAATGGGGAGAAAAGGGGAGAAAACGGGAAAAAACGGTGAAAAAATGGGGAAAATCGGTGAAAAAATGGGGAAAATCGGTCCAAAAATGGTCCAAAAATGGGAATTTTGGGGGTAAAATTGGTGGGAAATGGGGATTTGGGGGGACTGGGAGGGACTGGGATGAACTGGGAGGGACTGGGAGGGGTTTGGGGAGGAAAAAATGGGGAAAATCGGTGAAAAAATGGGAAAAATCGGGGAAAAAATGGGGAAAATCGATCCAAAAATGGTCCAGAAATGGGAATTTTGGGGGTAAAATTGGTGGGAAATGGGGATTTGGGGGGGACTGGGAGGGACTGGGATGAACTGGGAGGGACTGGTATGAACTGGGAGGGGTTTGGGGAGGAAAAACGGTGAAAAAGTGGGAAAAATCGGTGAAAAAATGGGGAAAATCGGGAAAAAATGGGAATTTTGGGGGGATTTGGGGTGAGAACGGCGAGACCTCCACCATGAACATCGACCACAACATCACCCACCTGCAGGTCGGGGGGAACTGGGACAAACTGGGATGAACTGGGAGAAAAAATGGGGAAAATCGGTGAAAAAACGGGGAAAATCGGTGAAAAAATGGTCCAGAAATGGGAATTTTGGGGGTGAATTGGTGGGAAATGGGGATTTGGGGGGACTGGGAAGGACTGGGATGAACTGGGAGGGACTGGGAGAAAAAATGGGGAAAATTAGGGGAAAAATGGGGAAAATCGGTGAAAAAATGGGGAAAATCGGGGAAAAAATGGGGAAAATGGGTCCAAAAATGGTCCAAAAATGGGAATTTTGGGGGTAAAATCGGTGGGAAATGGGGATTTGGGGGGACTGGGAGGGGCTGGGAGAAGAAATGGGGAAAATCGGTGAAAAAACGGGGAAAATCGGTGAAAAAATGGGGAAAATCGGGGAAAAAATGGTCCAAAAATGGGAATTTTGGGGGTGAATTGGTGGGAAATGGGGATTTGGGGGGACTGGGATGAACTGGGATGAACTGGGAGGGACTGGGATGAACTGGGAGGGGTTTGGGGAGAAAAAACGAGGAAAAATGGGGAAAAAATGGGGAAAATTGGTGAAAAAATGGTCCAAAAATGGGAATTTTGGGGGTAAAATTGGTGGGAATTTGGGATTTGGGGGGACTGGGATGGACTGGGATGAACTGGGAGGGACTGGGATGAACTGGGAGGGGTTTGGGGAGGAAAAAATGGGGAAAATCGGTGAAAAAACGGGGAAAAAATGGGGAAAATCGGGGAAAAAATGGGGAAAATCGGTCCAAAAATGGTCCAAAAAGGGGAATTTTGGGGGTAAAATTGGTGGGAAATGAGGATTTGGGGGGACTGGGAGGGACTGGGATGAACTGGGAGGGACTGGGAGAAAAAATGGGGAAAATTAGGGGAAAAAATGGGGAAAATCGGGGAAAAAATGGGGAAAATCGGTGAAAAAAAGGTCCAAAAATGGGAATTTTGGGGGGATTTGGGGTGAGAACAGCGAGACCTCCACCATGAACATCGACCACAACATCACCCACCTGCAGGTCGGGGGGAACTGGGACAACCTGGGATGAACTGGGAGAAAAAACGGGGAAAATTGGTGAAAAAATGGGGAAAATCGGGGAAAAAATGGGGAAAATCGGGGAAAAAATGGTCCAAAAATGGGAATTTTGGGGGTAAAATTGGATAGAAATGGGGATTTGGGGGGACTGGGAGGGACTGGGATGAACTGGGAGGGACTGGGATGAACTGGGAGGGGTTTGGGGAGAAAAAACGAGGAAAAATGGGGAAAAAATGGGGAAAATTGGTGAAAAAATGGGGAAAATCGGTCCAAAAATGGTCCAAAAATGGGAATTTTGGGGGTAAAATGGGTGGGAAATGGGGATTTGGAGGGAATGGGAGGGACTGGGATGAACTGGGAGGGACTGGGAGAAAAAATGGGGAAAATTAGGGGAAAAATGGGGAAAATCGGTGAAAAAATGGGAAAAATCGGGGAATAAATGGGGAAAATCGGGGAATAAATGGGAATTTTGGGGGAATTTCGGGTGAGAACGGCGAGACCTCCACCATGAACATCGACCACAACATCACCCACCTGCAGGTCGGGGGGAACTGGGACAAACTGGGATGAACTGGGAGAAAAAACGGGGAAAATCGGTGAAAAAACGGGGAAAATCGGTGAAAAAATGGGGAAAATCGGTCCAAAAATGGTCCAAAAATGGGAATTTTTGGGGTAAAATTGGTGGGAAATGGGGATTTGGGGGGACTGGGATGAACTGGGAGGGACTGGGAGAAAAAATGGGGAAAATTAGGGGAAAAATGGGGAAAATCGGTGAAAAAATGGGGAAAATCGGGGGGAAAATGGGGAAAATCGGTCCAAAAATGGTCCAAAAATGGGAATTTTGGGGGTAAAATTGGTGGGAAATGGGGATTTGGGGGAACTGGGAGGGACTGGGATGAACTGGGAGAAGAAATGGAGAAAAACGGGGAAAAATGGGGAAAATCGGTGAAAAAATGGGGAAAATCAGGGGAAAAAATGGGGAAAATCGGGGAATAAATGGGAATTTTGGGGGGATTTGGGGTGAGAACAGCGAGACCTCCACCATGAACATCGACCACAACATCACCCACCTGCAGGTCGGGGGGAAAATGGGGAGAAACGGGGAAAAAATGGGAAAAAACGGTGAAAAAATGGGGAAAATCGGGGAAAAAATGGGGAAAATCGGGGAAAAAATGGGGGAAATCGGTCCAAAAATGGGAATTTTTGGGGTAAAATTGGTGGGAAATGGGGATTTGGGGGGACTGGGAAGGACTGGGAGGGACTGGGATGAACTGGGAGAAAAAATGGGGAAAATTAGGGGAAAAAATGGGAAAAATCGTGGGAAAAATCAGTCAAAAAATGGGAATTTTGGGGGTAAAATTGGACAAAAATGGGATTTTTGGGGGTAAAAATTGGATAAAAATGGGATTTGGGTGGACTGGGAGGGACTGGGACCGACTGGGATGAACTGGGAGAAAAAAGGGGGAAAATTAGGGGAAAAAATGGGAAAATCGGTGAAAAAATGGGGAAAATCGGGGAAAAAATGGTCCAGAAATGGGAATTTTGGGGGTGAATTGGTGGGAAATGGGGATTTGGGGGGACTGGGAAGGACTGGGATGAACTGGGAGGGACTGGGAGAAAAAATGGGGAAAATTAGGGGAAAAATGGGGAAAATCGGTGAAAAAATGGGGAAAATCGGGGAAAAAATGGGGAAAATGGGTCCAAAAATGGTCCAAAAATGGGAATTTTGGGGGTAAAATTGGTGGGAAATGGGGATTTGGGGGGACTGGGAGGGACTGGGATGAACTGGGAGAAGAAATGGGGAAAAATCGGTGAAAAAATGGGGAAAATCGGGGAAAAAATGGGAATTTTGGGGGGATTTGGGGTGAGAACGGCGAGACCTCCACCATGAACATCGACCACAACATCACCCACCTGCAGGTCGGGGGGAAAATGGGGAGAAACGGGGAGAAAACGGGAAAAAACGGTGAAAAAATGGGGAAAATCGGTGAAAAAATGGGGAAAATCGGTCCAAAAATGGTCCAAAAATGGGAATTTTGGGGGGATTTGGGGTGAGAACGGCGAGACCTCCACCATGAACATCGACCACAACATCACCCACCTGCAGGTCGGGGGGAACTGGGACAAACTGGGATGAACTGGGAGAAAAAACGGGGAAAATCGGTGAAAAAACGGGGAAAATCGGTGAAAAAACGGGGAAAATCGGTGAAAAAAATGGCGAAAATCGGTCCAAAAATGGTCCAAAAATGGGAATTTTGGGGGTAAAATTGGTGGGAAATGGGGATTTGGGGGGACTGGGATGAACTGGGAGAAAATGGGGAAAAATCGGGGAAAAAATGGGGAAAATCGGTGAAAAAATGGGGAAAATCGGTCCAAAAATGGTCCAGAAATGGGAATTTTGGGGGTAAAATTGGTGGGAATTTGGGATTTGGGGGGACTGGGAGGGACTGGGATGAACTGGGAGGGACTGGGATGAACTGGGAGGGGTTTGGGGAGGAAAAAATGGGGAAAATCGGGGAAAAAACGGGGAAAATCGGTGAAAAAATGGGGAAAATAGGGGAAAAAACAGGAATTTTTGGGGTAAAATTGGTGGGAAATGGGGATTTGGGGGAACTGGGAGGGACTGGGAGGGACTGGGAGGGACTGGGAGAAAAAACGGGGAAAATCGGTGAAAAAACGGGGAAAATCGGGGAAAAAATGGGGAAAATCGGTCCAAAAATGGTCCAAAAATGGGAATTTTGGGGGTAAAATTGGATAGAAATGAGGATTTGGGGGGACTGGGAGGGACTGGGATGAACTGGGAGGGACTGGGAGAAAAAATGGGGAAAATTAGGGGAAAATGGGGAAAATCGGTGGAAAAATGGGAAAAATCGGGGAAAAAATGGGGAAAATAGGTCCAAAAATGGTCCAAAAAATGGGAATTTTGGGGGTAAAATTGGTGGGAAATGGGGATTTGGGGGGACTGGGAGGGACTGGGATGAACTGGGAGAAGAAATGGGGAAAAATCGGTGAAAAAATGGGGAAAATCGGTGAAAAAATGGGGAAAATCGGTCCAAAAATGGTCCAAAAATGGGAATTTTGGGGGTAAAATTGGTGGGAATTTGGGATTTGGGGGGACTGGGAAGGACTGGGATGAACTGGGAGGGACTGGGATGAACTGGGAGGGGTTTGGGGAGAAAAAACGAGGAAAAATGGGGAAAAAATGGGGAAAATTGGTGAAAAAATGGGGAAAATCGGTGAAAAAATGGTCCAAAAATGGGAATTTTGGGGGTAAAATTGGTGGGAAATGGGGATTTGGGGGGACTGGGATGGACTGGGATGAACTGGGAGGGACTGGGAGAAAAAATGGGGAAAATTAGGGGAAAAATGGGGAAAATCGGTGAAAAAATGGGGAAAATCGGGGAAAAAATGGGGAAAATCGGTCCAAAAATGGTCCAAAAATGGTCCAAAAATGGGAATTTTGGGGGTAAAATTGGTGGGAAATGGGGATTTGGGGGGACTGGGAAGGACTGGGATGAACTGGGAGGGACTGGGAGAAAATGGGGAAAAATAGGGGAAAAAATGGGAAAAATTGGTGAAAAAATGGGAAAAATCGGTGAAAAAATGGGGAAAATCGGGGAAAAAATGGGAATTTTGGGGGGATTTGGGGTGAGAACGGCGAGACCTCCACCATGAACATCGACCACAACATCACCCACCTGCAGGTCGGGGGGAAAATGGGGAGAAACGGGGAAAAAATGGGAAAAAACGGTGAAAAAATGGGAAAAATCGGGGAAAAAATGGGGAAAATCGGGGAAAAAATGGGAATTTTGGGGGTAAAATTGGTGGGAAATGGGGATTTGGGGGGACTGGGAGGGACTGGGATGAACTGGGAGGGACTGGGATGAACTGGGAGGGGTTTGGGGAGGAAAAACGGTGAAAAAATGGGGAAAATCGGTGAAAAAATGGGAATTTTGGGGGGATTTGGGGTGAGAACAGCGAGACCTCCACCATGAACATCGACCACAACATCACCCACCTGCAGGTCGGGGGGAAAATGGGGAGAAAAGGGGAAAAAACGGGAAAAAACGGTGAAAAAATGGGAAAAAACGGTGAAAAAATGGGGAAAATCGGTGAAAAAATGGTCCAAAAATGGGAATTTTGGGGGTAAAATTGGTGGGAAATGGGGATTTGGGGGGACTGGGAGGGACTGGGATGAACTGGGAGGGACTGGGATGAACTGGGAGGGGTTTGGGGAGGAAAAAATGGGAAAAATCGGGGAAAAAACGGGGAAAATAGGTGAAAAAATGGGGAAAATCGGTGAAAAAATGGGAATTTTGGGGGGATTTGGGTTGAGAACGGCGAGACCTCCACCATGAACATCGACCACAACATCACCCACCTGCAGGTCGGGGGGAAAATGGGGAGAAACGGGGAAAAAACGGGAAAAAAGAGTGAAAAAATGGGGAAAATCTGTGAAAAAATGGGGAAAATCGGGGAAAAAATGGGAAAAATCGGGCAAAAAATGGGGAAAATCGGTCCAAAAATGGTCCAGAAATGGGAATTTTGGGGGTGAATTGGTGGGAAATGGGGATTTGGGGGGACTGGGATGGACTGGGATGAACTGGGAGGGGTTTGGGGAGAAAAAACGAGGAAAAATGGGGAAAAAATGGGGAAAATTGGTGAAAAAATGGGGAAAATCGGTCCAAAAATGGTCCAAAAATGGGAATTTTTGGGGTAAAATTGGTGGGAAATGGGGATTTGGGGGGACTGGGAAGGACTGGGAGGGACTGGGATGAACTGGGAGAAAATGGGGAGAAAAGGGGAAAAAACGGGAAAAAACGGTGAAAAAATGGGGAAAATTGGTCCAAAAGTGGTCCAAAAATGGGAATTTTGGGGGTAAAATCGGTGGGAATTTGGGATTTGGGGGGACTGGGAGGGACTGGGAGGGACTGGGATGAACTGGGAGAAAAAACGGGGAAAATTAGGGGAAAAAATGGGAAAATCGTTGGAAAAATCAGTCAAAAAATGGGAATTTTGGGGGTAAAATTGGACAAAAATGGGATTTTTGGGGGTAAAAATTGGATAAAAATGGGATTTGGGTGGACTGGGAGGGACTGGGACAGACTGGGATGAACTGGGAGAAAAAACGGGAGAAAACCAGTGAAAAAATGGGAAAAGTCAGTGAAAAAATGGTGAAAAAATGGTGAAAAAATGGGATTTTTGGGGGTAAAATTGGACAAAAATGGGATTTTGGGGGGTAAAATCTGGATAAAAATGGGATTTGGGGATACTGGGAGGGACTGGGATGAACTGGGAGGGGATTTGGGGCATTTTGGGGGGAATTTTGTGTGTTTTGGGATAATTGGGGGTAAATTTTGTGTATTTTGTGTGATTTTGGTTTAATTTTGGTGGAAGTTTTGGGCATTTTTGGTTGATTTTGGGACTGTTTTGTGTATTTTGGATGATTTGGGGTTTTTTGGGGTGATTTTGGGGTGATTTTGGGGTGATTTGGGGGTGATTTTTCAGCACTGCACCTGCCAGGACGATTGCTCCTCCTCCAACTGCCTCTGCGGGCAGCTCAGCATCCGCTGCTGGTACGACAAGGTGAGAGGGGAAAAACCCCCAAAATGCCCTAAAAATGTCCTGAAAATATCCCCGAAATATCCCCAAAATATCCCCAAAATATCCTGAAAATATCCCGAAAATATCCTGAAAATATCCCGAAAATTTCCTGAAAATATCCCCAAAATATCCTGAAAATATCCCCAAAATATCCCCAAAATACCCTGAAATTATGCTAAAAATGTCCTGAAAATATCCCCAAAATATCCTGAAAATATCCTGAAAATATGAAAAAAAAATCCTAAAAATAACCCCAAAATATCCCCAAAATATCCTAAAAAAATCCCCAAAATATCCTAAAAATGTCCCCAAAATACCCTGAAAATATCCTAAAAATATCCTGAAAATATCCCCAAAATATCCTGAAAATATCCCCAAAATATCCTAAAAATATCCTGAAAATATCCCCAAAATACCTTGAAAATATCCTAAAAATATCCTGAAAATATCCCCAAAATATCCTAAAAATATCCCCAAAATACCTTGAAAATATCCTGAAAATATCCCTAAAATATCCCCAAAATATTTTCAACATATCCTGAAAATATTCCCAAAATACCCTGAAAATATCTCCAAAATATCCCCAAAATATCCCCAAAATATCCCCAAAATATCCTGAAAATATCCCCAAAAATATTCTAAAAATACCCTGAAAATATCCCCAAAATATCCCCAAAATATCCTCAAAATATCCCCAAAGTATCCTAAAAAAAATCCTAAAAATATCCTAAAAATATCCCCAAAATATCCTGAAAATGTCCCCAAAATATCCTAAAAATATCCCCAAAATATCCCGAAAATATCCTGAAAATATCCTGAAAATATCCTGAAAATATAATGAAAATAGCCCCAAAAATATCCTAAAAACATCCCCAAAATATCCCCAAAATATCCTCAAAATATCCCCAAAATACCCTAAAAATGTCCTGAAAATATCCCCAAAATATCCTGAAAATATCCCCAAAATATCCTGAAAATATCCCCAAAATATCCTGAAAATATCCTCAAAATATCCCAAAAATATCCTAAATATACCCAAAAAATATCTCCAAAAATATCCTAACTATACCCAAAAAATACCCTAAAAATACCCCAAAAAATCCCCCAAAATACCCAAAAACTTTCCCCAAAAACATCCTAAAAATATCCCGAAAATACCCAAAAAATACTCCAAAAATATCCAAAAAATACAGAAAAAATATCCTAAATATACCCCAAAAATATCCTAAATATACCCAAAAAATCCCCAAAAATATCCTAAAAATACCCCAAAAATATTCTAAAAATACCCAAAAAATATCCTAAAAATACCCCCAAAAATAACCCCAAAAATATCCCAAAAATACCCAAAAAAAATCCCCAAAATACCCAAAAAAACCTCCTAAATATACCCAAAAAATATCCTAAAAATACCCCAAAAAATATCCTAAAAATACCCCAAAAAATCCCCCAAAATATCCTAAAAATACAGAAAAAATATCCCAAAAAGATCCCAAAAAATATCCTAAAAATACCAAAAAAATATCCTAAAAATATCCTTAAAATACCCCCAAAAATCCCCAAAATATCCTAAAAATACCCCAAAAAGATCCTAAAAATACCCAAAAAATATCCTAAAAATATCCTAAAAATACCCCAAAATATCCTAAAAATACCCAAAAAAATCCCCCAAAACCCCCAAAACGCCCCCAACAACGCCTCGCTATAAATGTCCTCAAAATTCCCTTTTTTGGGACATATTTTAAATATTAATTTGAAATTGAAATGTTTATTTTAAAAGGGATTTTTGGGGGATCTTTCGGGGATTTTTGGGGTGCTTTAAAGGGGATTTTTGGGGGATTTTTAAGGGTATTTTTGGGGTGGTTTTAAGGATATTTTTGGGCCATTTTGGGGCAATTTTTGGGGTATTTTTAAGGGTATTTTTTGGTATTTTTAGTATATTTTGGGGTGGTTTTAAGGATATTTTTGGGCCATTTTTGGGGTATTTTTGGGGTATTTTTGGGCCAGTTTTGGGCTATTTTTAAGGGTATTTTTGGGGTATTTTGGGGATTTTTAGTGTATTTTTTGGGGTGGTTTAAAGGATATTTTTGGGCCATTTTGGGGGTATTTTTGGGCAATTTTGGGGGTATTTTTAAGGGTATTTTTGGGGTATTTTTAAAGGTATTTTTGGGGTATTTTTTGGGGTATTTTTAGTGTATTTTTGGGGTGGTTTTAAGGATATTTTTGGGCCATTTTGGGGTATTTTTGGGGTATTTTTAAAGGTGTTTTTGGGGTATTTTGGGGGATTTTTGGGCCATTTTTGGGGGTATTTTAAAGGGTATTTTTGGGGTGGTTTTAAGGGTATTTTTGGCCCATTTTGGGGTATTTTTGGGCAATTTCTGGGCTATTTTGGAGCTATTTTTAAGGGTATTTTTGGGCTATTTTGGGGTATTTTTAAGGATATTTTTGGGGTATTTTTAAAGGTATTTTTGGGGTATTTTTGGGGTATTTTTGGGGTGGTTTAAAGGATATTTTTGGGGTATTTTGGGGGATTTTTGGGCCATTTTGGGGGGTATTTTAAAGGGTATTTTTGGGGCGGTTTTAAGGGTATTTTTGGGCCATTTTGGGCTATTTTGGGGCCATTTCTGGGCTATTTTGGAGCTATTTTTAAGGGTATTTTTGGGCTATTTTGGGGTATTTTTAAAGGTATTTTTGGGGTATTTTCGGGGTATTTTTGGGGTGGTTTAAAGGATATTTTTGGGCCAGTTTTGGGCTATTTTTAAAGGTATTTTTGGGGTATTTTTGGGGTGGTTTTAAGGATATTTTTGGGGTATTTTGGGGGATTTTTGGGCCATTTTGGGGGTATTTTAAAGGGTATTTTTGGGCTATTTTTGGGGTGGTTTTAAGGGTATTTTTGGCCCATTTTGGGGTATTTTGGGGCCATTTCTGGGCTATTTTGGGGCTATTTTTAAAGGTATTTTTAGTGTATTTTTGGGGTGGTTTTAAGGATATTTTTGGGGTATTTTGGGGTATTTTTGGGCCATTTTTGGGGTATTTTTAAGGGTATTTTTGGGGTATTTTTGGGGTGGTTTTAAGGGTATTTTTGGCCCTTTTTGGGCAATTTCTGGGCTATTTTGGAGCTATTTTTAAGGGTATTTTTTGGCTATTTTGGGGTATTTTTAAGGGTATTTTTGGGCTATTTTGGGGGATTTTTGGGCAATTTTTGGGGTATTTTAAAGGGTATTTTTTGGGTATTTTTGGCGTGGTTTTAAGGGTATTTTTGGCCCATTTTGGGGTATTTTGGGGCCATTTCAGGGCTATTTTGGGGCTATTTTTAAAGGTATTTTTAGTGTATTTTTGGGGTGGTTTTAAGGATATTTTTGGGGTATTTTGGGGGATTTTTGGGCCATTTTTGGGGTATTTTTAAGGGTATTTTTGGGGTATTTTTGGGGTGGTTTTAAGGGTATTTTTGGCCCATTTTGGGGTATTTTGGGGCTATTTTAAAGGGTATTTTTGGGCTATTTTGGGGGTGTTTTTGGGGTGTTTTTGGGGTGATTTGGGGCAGTTTCAGTGTCCCTGTTCCCCCCTCCCAGGACGGGCGGCTGCTGCAGGAGTTCAATAAGATCGAGCCCCCCCTGATCTTCGAGTGCAACCAGGCCTGCACCTGCTGGAGGAGCTGCAAGAACCGCGTGGTGCAGAGCGGCATCAAGTGCGACCCCAAAATCCCCAAAACCCCCCAAATCCCCCAGTTCTGCACCCCAAAATCCCAAAATCCTGAATTCTGGACCTCAAAACCCCAAAATCCTGAATTCTGCACCTCAAAAACCCAAAATCCCCCAATTCTGCACCCAAAAAACCCCAAAATCCTGAATCCTGGACCCCTAAAACCCCAAAATCCCAAAATTCTGAACCCTAAAAACCCCAAATCCTGAATTCTGCACCCCAAAAACCCCAAAATCCCAAATCCTGAACCCAAAGAACCGCGTGGTGCAGAGCGGCATCAAGTGCGACCCCAAAATCCCCAAATCCCCCAAATCTGAACCCCAAAACCCCAAAATCCTGAATTCTGCACCCCAAAATCCCAAAATTCTGCACCCCAAAACCCCAAAATCCCAAGTCCTGAACCCAAAGAAGGGCGTGGTGCAGAGCGGCATCAAGTGCGACCCCAAAAACCCCAAAACCCCCAAATCTGAACCCCAAAACCCCAAAATCCTGAATTCTGCACCCCAAAATCCCAAAATCCTGAATTCTGGACCTCAAAACTCAAATTCTGCACCCAAAAAACCCCAAAATCCCAAATTCTGAACCCCAAAACCCCAAAATCCTGAATTCTACACCTCAAAAACCCTGAAAATCCCAAAATTCTGCACCCCAAAAACCCCCAAATCCTGAATTCTGCACCCCAAAAACCCCAAATCCCCAAATCCTGAACCCCAAAACCCCAAAATCCTGAATTCTGAACCCCAAAAACCCCAAAATCCTGAATTCTGCACCCCAAAAACCCCAAAAACCCCAAATCTGAACCCCAAAATCCCGAATTCTGCACCCCAAAACCCCAAAATCCTGAATTCTGAACCCCAAAAACCCCCAAATCCTGAATTCTGCACCTCAAAAACCCAAAATCCCCCAATTCTGCACCCAAAAAACCCCCAAAATCCTGAATCCTGCACCCCCAAAACCCCAAAATCCCCAACTTCTGAACCCTAAAAACCCCAAAATCCCAAAATTCTGAGCCCCAAAACCCCCAAATCCTGAATTCTGCACCCCAAAAACCCCAAAATCCCAAATCCTGAACCCAAAGAACGGCGTGGTGCAGAGCGGCATCAAGTGCGACCCCAAAAAACCCCCAAAACCCCCCAAATCTGAACCCCAAAAACCCCAAAATCCTGAATTCTGCACCCCAAAACCCCAAAATCCTGAATTCTGGACCCCAAAACTCAAATTCTGCACCCAAAAAACCCCAAAATCCTGAATCCTGGACCCCAAACCCCCAAAATCCCAAATTCTGATCCCCAAAACCCCAAAATCCTGAATTCTGCACCCCAAAAACCCCAAAATCCTGAATTCTGCACCCCAAAACCTCAAAATCCCCAACTTCTGAACCCTAAAAAACCAAAAATCCTGAATTCTGCACCCCATAAAACCCAAAATCCCAAATCCTGAACCCAAAGAACCGTGTGGTGCAGAGCGGCATCAAGTGCGACCCCAAAAACCCCAAAACCCCCCAAATCTGCACCCCAAAAACCCCAAAATCCCGAATTCTGCACCCCTAAAACCCTGAAAATCCCAAAATTCTTCACCCAAAAAACCCCCAAATCCTGAATTCTGCACCCCTAAAACCCCAAAATCCCAAATTCTGAACCCTAAAAATCCCAAAATCCCGAATTCTGCACCCCAAAAACCCTGAAAATCCCAAAATTCTGCACCCCAAAAACATCAAAATCCTGAATTCTGAACCCCAAAAACCCCCAAATCCTGAATTCTGCACCTCAAAAACCCAAAATCCCCCAATTCTGCACCCAAAAAACCCCAAAATCCTGAATCCTGGACCCCTAAAACCCCAAAATCCCAAATTCTGAACCCTAAAAACCCCAAATCCTGAAATTCTGCACCCAAAAAACCCCAAAATCCCAAATTCTGAACCCCAAAAACCCCAAAATCCTGAATTCTGCACCCAAAAAACCCCAAAATCCCAAATCCTGAACCCAAAGAACCACACGGTGCAGAGTGGCATCAAGTGCGACCCCAAAAACCCCAAAACCCCCCAAATCCCCCAGTTCTGAACCCCAAAAACCCCAAAATCCTGAATTCTACACCTCAAAACCCTGAAAATCCCAAAATTCTGCACCCCAAAAACATCAAAATCCTGAATTCTGGACCCCAAAAACCCCAAAATCCCAAATTCTGAACGCAAAGAACCGCGTGGTGCAGAGCGGCATCAAGTGCAACCCCAAAAACCCCAAAACCCCCCAAATCCCCCAATTCTGCACCCCCAAAATCCCAAATTCCCAAATTCTGCACCCCAAAACCCCAAAATCCCAAATCCTGAACCCAAAGAACCGCGTGGTGCAGAGCGGCATCAAGTGCGACCCCAAAAACCCCAAAGTCCCCAAAATCCCCCAATTCTGCACCCCAAAACCCCAAATTCCCAAAATTCTGCACCTCAAAACCCTGAAAATCCCAAAATTCTGCACCCAAAAAACCCCCAAATCCCCAAATCTGAACCCCAAAAACCCCAAAATCCTGAATTCTGCACCCCAAAAACCCCAAATCTGAACCCCAAAATCCCGAATTCTGCACCCCAAAACCCCAAAAATCCTGAATTCTGCACCCCAAAATCCCAAAATCCTGAATTCTGCACCCCAAAACCCTGAAAATCCCAAAATTCTTCACCCAAAAAACCCCCAAATCCTGAATCCTGGACCCCTAAAATCCCAAATTCTGCACCCAAAAAACCCAAAATCCTGAATTCCTCACCTCAAAACCCTGAAAATCCCAAATTCTGCACCCCAAAAACCCCCAAATCCTGAATCCTGGACCCCAAAAACATCAAAATCCTGAATTCTGAACCCCAAAAACCCCCAAATCCTGAATTCTGCACCCCAAAAACCCCAAAATCCCAAATCCTGAACCCAAAGAAGGGCGTGGTGCAGAGCGGCATCAAGTGCGACCCCAAAATCCCCAAATCCCCCAAATCTGAACCCCAAAACCCCAAAATCCTGAATTCTGCACCCCAAAACCCCAAAATCCCCCAAATCTGAACCCCAAAAACCCCAAACCCTGAATTCTGCACCCCAAAAACCCCAAAATCCCCAAAATCTGCACCCCAAAAACATCAAAATCCTGAATTCTGGACCCCAAAACTCAAATTCTGCACCCAAAAAACCCCAAAATCCCAAATTCTGAACCCTAAAAACCCCAAATCCCGAATTCTGCACCCCAAAAACCCCAAAATCCTGAATCCTGCACCCGAAAAACCCCAAAATTTTGCCATTTCCCCCCTCAAATCCCCTTTTTCCCACCCAAAATTCCCACCATTCCCCCATTTCCCCCCAAAATTGCCTTTTTTTTTCCCCCAAAATTCCCATTTCCCCCCCAAATTCCCATTTTCCTCCCAAATTCCCATTTTTCCCCAAAATCCCCATTTTCCCCCCATTTTTCCCCCACAAATTCCCATTTTTCCCCATTTCCCCCCCCAAAATTCCCATTTTCCCCCTCAAAATCCCCATTTTTCCCCCAAAATTCCCATTTTCCCATTTCCCCCCCAAATTCCCATTTCCTCCCAATTTTCCCCTCCAAAATTCCCATTTTTTCCCCCCAAATTCCCATTTTCCCCCCAAAAATTCCCATTTTCCCCCACTTTCCCCCCAAAATCCCCATTTTTCCCCAAAAAATCCCATTTTCCTCCCATTTCCCCCCCAAATCCCCATTTTCCCCATTATTCCCCAAAAATTCCCATTTCCCCCCAAAATTCCCATTTTTCCCCCAAAAATCCCCATTTCCCCCCCCCAATTCCCATTTTCCCCCCTCAAAATTTCCATTTTTCCCCTAAAATTCCCATTTTCCCCCCAAAAATTCCCTTTTTTTTCCCCCCAAATTCCCATTTTCCCCCTCAAAATTCCCATTTTTTCCCCAAAAATTCCCATTTTCCCCCCCAAAATCCCCATTTTTTCCCCCCAAATCCCCATTTCCCCCCATTCCCCCCCCCAATTCCCATTTTTGCCCCATTTTGCCCAAAATCTGGGTTTTTTGCCCCGTTCCAGGGTCCGGCTCCAGCTGTACCGCACGGCCAAGATGGGCTGGGGCGTTCGGGCGCTGCAGGCGATTCCTCCGGGCACCTTCATCTGCGAGTGAGGCCTCAGAAACGGGACAAAATCACCCAAAAACGGGACAAAGAGACCAAAAATGGGGGAAAAACGCCCCAAAAATGGGGAAAAACGCCCCAAAAATGGGGAAAAACGTCCAAAAAATGGGGAAAAAAAGCCTAAAAAATGGGGAAAAAAGCCCAAAAAATGGGGAAAAAGCCCCAAAAATGGAGGAAAAAAGACCAAAAAATGGGGAGAGAAACCCCAAAAATGGGGGAAAACGCCCCAAAAAATGGGGAAAAAAAAACAAAAAAATGGGGGAAAAAGACCAAAAAAATGGGGAAAAAAGACCAAAAAATGGGGAAAAACGCCCCAAAAATGGGGAAAAAAACCCCAAAAAATGGGGAAAAACGCCCCAAAAAATGGGGAAAAAAGACCAAAAAAATGGGGAAAAAAGACCAAAAAATGGGGAAAAAAGACCAAAAAAAATGGGGGAAAAAACCCCAAAAAATGGAGAAAAAAAGCCCAAAAAATGGGGGAAAAAGACCAAAAAATGGGGAAAAAAGACCAAAAAATGGAGGAAAAAACCCCAAAAATGGGGGAAAAAGCCCCAAAAAATGGGGAAAAAGCCCCAAAAAATGGGGAAAAAAGACCAAAAAATGGGGAAAAAAGCCCCAAAAATGGGGAAAAAAGCCCCAAAAATGGGGAAAAACGCCCCAAAAATGGGGAAAAACGCCCCAAAAAATGGGGAAAAAAGCCCCAAAAATGGGGAAAAACGCCCCAAAAATGGGGAAAAACGCCCCAAAAAATGGAGGAAAAAAGACCAAAAAATGGGGAAAAACGCCCCAAAAATGGGGAAAAAAGACCAAAAAAAATGGGGAAAAAAGACCAAAAAAATGGGGAAAAACGCCCCAAAAATGGGGGAAAAGCTCCAGAAAAATGGGGAGAGAAACCCCTAAAAGCAGGGAAAACACCCCAAAAATGGGGAGGGAAAAATCCCAAAAATGGAGAAAAGAACCCCAAAAACTGGAGGGAAAAACCCCCAAAAATGGGGAAAAACGCCCCAAAAATGGGGGAAAAAAATCCCAAAAATGGGGAAAAAGGCCCCAAAAATGAGCCGGGGGTTCGGGCGCTGCAGGCGATTCCTCCGGGCACCTTCATCTGCGAGTGAGGCCTCAGAAACCCCAAAAACGGGACCAAATCACCCAAAAACGGGACAAAGAGACCAAAAATGGGGAAAAAACCCCAAAAAATGGGGAAAAAAGCCCCAAAAAATGGGGAAAAACGCCCCAAAAATGGGGAAAAAAGCCCCAAAAAAATGGGGGAAAAGCTCCAAAAAATGGGGAGAGAAACCCCTAAAAGCAGGGAAAACATCCCAAAAATGGGGAGGGAAAAATCCCAAAAATGGAGAAAAGAACCCCAAAAAAATGGAGGGGAAAACCCAAAAAATGGGGAAAAAAATCCCAAAAAATGGGGAAAAAATCCCAAAAATGGGGAAAAACGCCCCAAAAATGGGGAAAAAAGCCCCAAAAAATGGGGAGAGAAACCCCTAAAAGCAGGGAAAACACCCCAAAAATGGGGAGGGAAAAATCCCAAAAATGGAGGAAAAAACCCCAAAAAAATGGAGGGAAAAACCCAAAAAATGCGGAAAAAAATCCCAAAAAATGGGGAAAAACGCCCCAAAAATGGGGGAAAAAGCTCCAAAAAATGGGGAGAGAAACCCCTAAAAGCAGGGAAAACACCCCAAAAATGGGGAGGGAAAAATCCCAAACATGGAGAAAAGAACCCCAAAAAAATGGAGGGAAAAACCCAAAAAATGGAGAAAAAAATGCCAAAAAATGGAGGAAAATGCCCCAAAAATGGGGGAAAAGCTCCAGAAAAATGGGGAGAGAAACCCCTAAAAGCAGGGAAAACACCCCAAAAATGGGGAGGGAAAAATCCCAAAAATGGAGAAAAGAACCCCAAAAAAATGGAGGGAAAAACCCCCAAAAAATGGAGAAGAAATCCCAAAAAATGGGGGAAAATGCCCCAAAAATGGGGGAAAAGCTCCAAGAAAATGGGGATAGAAACCCCTAAAAGCAGGGAAAACACCCCAAAAATGGGGAGGGGAAAATCCCAAAAATGGAGAAAAGAACCCCAAAAAAATGGAGGGAAAAACCCAAAAAATGAGGAAAAAAAATCCCAAAAATGGGGAAAAAGGCCCCAAAAATGGGGAAAAAAGCCCCAAAAATGAGCCGGGGGTTCGGGCGCTGCAGGCGATTCCTCCGGGCACCTTCATCTGCGAGTGAGGCCTTAAAAACCCCAAAAACGGGACAAAACCACCCAAAAACGGGACAAAATCACCCAAAAACGGGACAAAATCACCCAAAAACGGGACAAAATCACCCAAAAACGGGACAGAGAGACCAAAAAATGGGGAAAAAAGACCAAAAAAATGGGGAAAAAGACCAAAAAATGGGGAAAAACACCCCAAAAATGGGGGAAAAAGCCCCAAAAATGGGGAAAAAATCCCAAAAAATGGGGAAAAAAGACCAAAAAAATGGAGAAAAAAGCCCAAAAAATGGGGAGGGAAAATCTTAAAAATTGAGAGGAAAAATTCCAGAAATGGGAAAAAAGAAAACATGACAAAAAATCCCCAAAAAATGGAGGAAAAAATCCAAAAAAAAAAATGGAGGAAAAAAACCCCAAGAAATGGAGAAAAAAAGCCCCAAAAATGGAGAAAAAAAACCTCCAAAAAATGGAGGAAAAAAGCCCCAAAAATGGAGAAAAAAAACCTCCAAAAAATGGAGGAAAAAACCCCAAAAAATGGAGGAAAAAACCCCAAAAATGGAGGAAAAAACCCCAAAAAATGAAGAGGGAAAATCCTAAAAATTGCGAGGAAAAATCCCAAAAATGGGAAAAAAACCCCAAAACGGAGAGGAGGGAAAATGCCCCAAACTGGGGGGGATTGGGGCAGTTTGGGGCATTTTGGGGTTTTTGAGGATTTTGGGTTTTTTGGGGGAATTTGAGAATTTTGGGGTGGATTTTGGGGTTTTTGGGGTGGAATTTTTGGGTTTTTTGAGGATTTTAGGAATTTTAGGGTGGATTTTTGGGTTTTTGGGTGAATTTTTGGGGTTTTTAGGTAAATTTTTGGGGTTTTTAGGTGAATTTTTGGGTTTTTTGGGGTGGATTTTTGGGTTATTTGGGTGAATTTTTGGGTTTTTTAGGTAAATTTTTGGGTTTTTTGGGTGAATTTTCGGATTTTTTGGGTGAATTTTTGGGTTTTTTGGGTGGATTTTCAGGTTTTTTGGGTGAATTGTTGGGTTTTTTGGGTGAATTTTTGGTTTTTTTGGGTGAATTTTCATGTTTTTTTGAGGATTTCAGGCGGGTTTCGGGGTTTTTGGGGCGGAATTTTCGGGTTTTTTGGGTGAATTTTCGGGGGATTTTGGGGAATTTTCGATTTTTGTGAATTTCGGGCGTTTTTGGGGTGCCCAAAATTGGGATTTTTGGGTTTTTTTTCCCCTGCCCAGGTACGTGGGGGAGCTGATCTCGGACGCCGAGGCCGACGTCAGGGAGGACGACTCCTACCTGTTCGACCTGGACAACAAGGTGGGGAGGGCTGCGGGGACCCCGACATTTTAGGGACACCCCAAAATTCGGGACCACCCCAAAATTCGGGACCACCCCAAAATTCGGGACCCCAGCTCAGTCCCATTCACCCAGTGGGGCTTCAATCCCAATTTTGGGGGTCCTGGGAATTTGGGGAGGGGTCCCAGGGATTTGGGGGGCTCCAGAGATTTTTGGGGGGGCCCCAGGTGTGCATTGGAGGGACCCCAAAACTTTTTGGGGTGACCCCAAAATTTGGGACACCAGGTCTACCCCATTCACCCAATGGGGCTTTAATCCCAATTTTGGGGTCCCAGAGATTTTTGGGGGCTCCAAAATTTTTGGGGGGGTTCCCACAGATTTTGGGGAGTCCCATGGATTTAGGGTGGGTCCCTAAAGCTGCTTAGGGTGCCCAGGTGAGCACTGGAGAGACCCCAAATCTCCAGAAACCCCCCCAAAATTTGAGGCACCAGCTCTGCCCTGTTCACCCCTTGGAGCGGTCCCAGGAATTTTGGGGTGACCCCACAGATTTTGGGGGGGGGTCCCAGAGATCTGAGGGGGTCCCACAGATTTTGGGGAGTCCCAGGGATTTTTTGGGGGTCACTAAAGGTGCTGAGGACCCCAGGTGAGCATTGGAGAGACCCCAAATCCCCCCAAACCCCCCCAAAATTCAGGACCCCAGCTCTGCCCCATTGACCCAATGGGGCTTTAATGCCTTTTTGGGGGTCCCAGGAATTTTGGGGGATCCCAAAGATTTTGGGGGGGGGTCCCAGAGATCTGGGGGATCCCAGGGATTTTTTGGGGGTCCCTAAAGGTGCTGAGGACCCCAGGTGAGCATTGGAGAGACCCCAAATCTCCAGAAACCCCCCCAAAATTCGAGGCACCAGCTCTGCCCCGTTCACCCCTTGGAGCGGTCCCAGGAATTCTGGGGGGACCCCAAAGATTTTGGGGGATCCCAAAGATTTTGGGGGGGGGTCCCAGAGATCTGAGGGGGTCCCAGAGATTTTTTGGGGGTCCCTAAAGGTGCTGAGGACCCCAGGTGAGCATTGGAGAGACCCCAAATCCCCCCAAACCCCCCCAAAATTCAGGACCCCAGCTCTGCCCCATTGACCCAATGGGGCTTTAATCCCTTTTTGGGGGGGGTCCCAGGAATTTTGGGGGATCCCAAAAATTTTGTGGGGGGGTCCCAGAGATCTGCGGGGGTCCCAGGGATTTTTTGGGGGTCCCTAAAGCTGCTGAGGGTGCCCAGGTGAGCATTGGAGAGACCCCAAATTTCCAGAAACCCCCCCAAAATTCGGGACCCCAGCTCTGCCCCATTGACCCAATGGGGCTTTAATCCCTTTTTGGGGGTCCCAGAGATTTTTGGGGGCTCCAGAATTTTTTGGGGGGGGGTCCCAGAGATCTGGGGGATCCCAGGGATTTTTTGGGGGTCCCTAAAGGTGCTGAGGGTGCCCAGGTGAGCACTGGAGAGACCCCAAATCTCCAGAAACCCCCCCAAAATTCGAGGCACCAGCTCTGCCCCGATGACCCCTTGGAGCGGTCCCGGGAATTTTGGGGGATCCCAAAGATTTTGGGGGGGGGTCCCAGGAATTTTGGGTGATCCCAAAGATTTTGGGGGGGGGGTCCCAGAGATCTGGGGAAGTCCCAGTGATTTTTTGGGGGTCCCTAAAGGTGCTGAGGGTGCCCAGGTGAGCACTGGAGAGACCCCAAATCCCCCCAAACCCCCCCAAAATTCGAGGCACCAGGTCTACCCCATTCACCCAATGGGGCTTTAATCCCATTTTGGGGGTCCCAAAGATTTAGGGGGGGGGTCCCAGAGATCTGGGGGGATCCCAGAGATTTTTTGGGGGTCTCTAAAGGTGCTGAGGGTGCCCAGGAGAGCACTGGAGAGACCCCAAACCTCCATCCCCGAGCGAGCTCCACTCCCTTCCTTGCGCTTAGCCCCGCCCCTTTCCCCTGGCCCCGCCCCTATCGCGGCTCTGTCGCGACAGGACGGCGAGGTGTACTGCATCGACGCCCGTTACTATGGCAACGTCAGCCGCTTCATCAACCACCTGTGCGACCCCAACATCATCCCGGTGCGCGTGTTCATGCTGCACCAGGACCTGCGCTTCCCCCGCATCGCCTTCTTCAGCAGCCGCCACATCCGGCCCGGAGAGGAGCTGGGGTGGGACCCGTGGGGGTTTATTGGGGTTTGATAAGGGTTTGATAAGGGTTTGATAAGGGTTTGATAAGGGTTTATTGGGGTACGGTCACAGCTGCGCTTCCCCCGCATCGCCTTCTTCAGCAGCCGCCACATCCGGCCCGGAGAGGAGCTGGGGTGGGACCTGTGGGGGTTTATGGGGTTTGATAAGGGTTTATTGGGGTTTGATAAGGGTTTGATAAGGGTTTGATAAGGGTTTGATAAGGGTTTGATAAGGGTTTATTGGGGTACGGTCACAGCTGCGCTTCCCCCGCATCGCCTTCTTCAGCAGCCGCCACATCCGGCCCGGAGAGGAGCTGGGGTGGGACCTGTGGGGGTTTATGGGGTTTGATAAGGGTTTATTGGGGTTTGATAAGGGTTTGATAAGGGTTTGATAAGGGTTTGATAAGGGTTTGATAAGGGTTTATTGGGGTACGGTCACAGCTGCGCTTCCCCCGCATCGCCTTCTTCAGCAGCCGCCACATCCGGCCCGGAGAGGAGCTGGGGTGGGACCCTATAGGGGATTTATGGGGTTTGATAAGGGTTTATTGGGATTTTATAGGGATTTATAGGGGTTTTATTGGGATTTATTGGGGTTTTATTGGGATTTATTGGGATTTATTGGGGTTTGATAAGGGTTTATTGGGGTTTTATTGGGGTTTTATAAGGATTTATTGAGATTTATTGGGGTTTATTTGGGTTTTATTGGGATTTATTGGGGTTTGATAAGGATTTATTGAGATTTATTGGGGTTTATTGGGGTTTTATTGGGGTTTATTGGGGTTTTATAGGGTTTTATTGGGATTTATGGGGGTTTATTGGGGTTTATGGGGGTTTTATTGGGGTTTGATAAGGATTTATTGGGGTTTGATAAGGGTTTATTGGGGTTTATTGGGGTTTTATTGGGGTTGATTGGGATTTATTGGGATTTATTGGGATTTATTGGGGATTTATTGGGGTCTTATAGGGATTTATTGGGATTTATTGGGGTTTGATAAGGATTTATTGGGGTTTATTTGGATTTATTGGGGTTTATTGGGGTTTTATTGGGATTTATTGGGGTTTATTGGGATTTATTGGGGTTTATTGGAGTTTTATAGGGATTTATTGGGGTTTGATAAGGATTTATTGGGATTTATTGGGGTTTGATAAGGGTTTATTGGGGTTTTATTGGGGTTTGATAAGGGTTTATTGGGGTTTGATAAGGGTTTGATAAGGGTTTATTGGGGTACGGTCACAGCTGCGCTTCCCCCGCATCGCCTTCTTCAGCAGCCGCCACATCCGGCCCGGAGAGGAGCTGGGGTGGGACCTGTGGGGGATTTATTGGGGTTTTATTGGGGTTTTATTGGGGTTTGATAAGGGTTTATTGGGGTTTGATAAGGGTTTGATAAGGGTTTATTGGGGTTTTATTGGGGTTTTATAAGGATTTATTGAGATTTATTGGGGTTTATTGGGGATTTATTGGGATTTATTGGGGTTTATTGGGATTTATTGGGGTTTTATTGGGGTTTATGGGGGTTTGATAAGGATTTATTGGGTTTGATAAGGATTTATTGGGGTTTGATAAGGATTTATGGGGTTTGATAAGGATTTATTGGGGTTTATTGGGTTTTATTGGGGATTTATTGGGGTTTATTGGGGTTTTATTGGGATTTATTGGGGTTTATTGGGATTTATTGGGATTTATTGGGGTTTATTGGGATTTATTGGGGTTTGATAAGGATTTATTGGGATTTATTTGGGTTTGATAAGGGTTTGATAAGGATTTATTGGGGTTTGATAAGGGTTTGATAAGGGTTTATTGGGGTTTGATAAGGGTTTGATAAGGGTTTATTGGGGTTTGATAAGGGTTTGATAAGGGTTTGATAAGGGTTTATTGGGGTTTGATAAGGGTTTGATAAGGGTTTGATTGGGGTTTGATAAGGGTTTGATAAGGGTTTATTGGGGTTTGATAAGGGTTTATTGGGGTTTGATAAGGGTTTGATAAGGGTTTATTGGGGTTTGATAAGGGTTTGATAAGGGTTTATTGGGGTTTGATAAGGGTTTATTGGGGTTTGATAAGGGTTTGATAAGGGTTTATTGGGGTTTGATAAGGGTTTATTGGGGTTTGATAAGGGTTTGATAAGGGTTTATTGGGGTTTGATAAGGGTTTGATAAGGGTTTATTGGGGTTTGATAAGGGTTTGATAAGGGTTTATTGGGGTTTGATAAGGGTTTATTGGGGTTTGATAAGGGTTTGATAAGGGTTTGATAAGGGTTTATTGGGGTTTGATAAGGGTTTATTGGGGTTTGATAAGGGTTTGATAAGGGTTTGATAAGGGTTTGATAAGGGTTTGATAAGGGTTTATTGGGGTTTGATAAGGTTTTATTGGGGTTTGATAAGGGTTTGATAAGGGTTTATTGGGGTTTGATAAGGGTTTGATAAGGGTTTGATAAGGGTTTATTGGGGTTTGATAAGGGTTTGATAAGGGTTTGATAAGGGTTTGATAAGGGTTTATTGGGGTTTGATAAGGGTTTGATAAGGGTTTGATAAGGGTTTGATAAGGGTTTATTGGGGTTTGATAAGGGTTTATTGGGGTTTGATAAGGGTTTGATAAGGGTTTGATAAGGGTTTATTGGGGTTTGATAAGGGTTTATTGGGGTTTGATAAGGGTTTGATAAGGGTTTGATAAGGGTTTGATAAGGGTTTATTGGGGTACGGTCACAGCTGCGCTTCCCCC
Source organism: Haemorhous mexicanus (assembly GCF_027477595.1). Taxonomy (NCBI): domain Eukaryota; kingdom Metazoa; phylum Chordata; class Aves; order Passeriformes; family Fringillidae; genus Haemorhous; species Haemorhous mexicanus. The sequence continues at coordinate 52,250 of NW_026775983.1, read as the reverse complement.
GCATCGCCTTCTTCAGCAGCCGCCACATCCGGCCCGGAGAGGAGCTGGGGTGGGACCCTATGGGGGATTTACTGGGGTTTGATAAGGGTTTATTGGGGTTTGATAAGGGTTTATTGGGGTTTTATTGGGATTTATCGGGGTTTGATAAGGATTTATTGGGGTTTGATAAGGATTTATTGGGGTTTATTGGGTTTTATTGGGGATTTATTGGGGTTTATTGGGGTTTTTTAGGGATTTATTAGGGTTTATTAGGGTTTATTGGGGTTTATTGGGGTTTTATTGGGTTTTATTGGGATTTATTGGGGTTTATTGGGGTTTGATAAGGATTTATTGGGTTTGATAAGGATTTATTGGGTTTGATAAGGGTTTATTGGGGTTTGATAAGGATTTATTGGGATTTATTGGGGTTTATTGGGGGTTTATTGGGGTTGATTGGGATTTATTGGGGTTTGATAAGGATTTATTGGGGTTTATTGGGGTTTTATTGGGGCTTTATTGGGTTTTATTGGGATTTATAGGGATTTATTGGGATTTATTGGGGTTTATTGGGAATTTATTGGGGTTTATTGGGGATTTATTGGGGTTTATTGGGATTTATTGGGGTTTATTGGGATTTATTGGGGATTTATTGGGGTTTTGATGGGGTTTTATAAAGATTTATTGGGGTTTATTGGGATTTATTGGGGTGTATTGGGTTTTATAGGGATTTATAGGGATTTATTGGGGTTTTATTGGGATTTATTGGGGTTTATTGGGATTTATTGGGGTGTATTGGATTTTATAGGGATTTATTGGGGTTTTATTGGGGTTGATTGGGATTTATTGGGATTTATTGGGATTTATTGGGGTTTTGATGGGGTTTTATAAAGATTTATTGGGGTTTTATTGGGATTTTATTGGAGTTTATTGGGATTTATTGGGGATTTATTGGGATTTATTGGGCCATTTTAGGGCCAATTTCCACCAATCCCCTCCATTTCCCCCCTTCCCCACCCACTCAGCACCGCCCCCTCCCCCACCCACTCAGCACCGCCCCCTCCCCCTCCCGGGCTCACCCCAGATTCGGGGGGGGGCCTGGCTCAGGATTTCGACCCCAAATTTTGGGGTTTGTGTCCCCAAATTGCAGGTTTGACTACGGCGATCGTTTCTGGGACATCAAGAGCAAATACTTCCCGTGCCAGTGCGGCTCCGAGAAGTGCAAACACTCGGCCGAGGCGGGCGGGGGGCGCGGGGACCCCCCCGAGCTGCTGCCCCCCCTGCTGGCCCTGCCCCCGCCCTGAGCGACCCCAAAATCCCCCCAAAAATCCCCAAAAAAACACCCAAAAAATGGCCCAAAGCGGCCCCGGGTCCCTCCCGGTTTTCTGTCCCAAACCGCCCCAGTTCCATCCCAGATTGAGCCAAAATGGCCAGGATTTACCCCAAATGGGAAAAATTCACACAAAATGGCACCAAATTCATCCCAAACCACCCCAAATTGGCCAAAATTCACCCCAAACTGCCCCAAATTGGCCAAAATTCACCCAAAACTGCCCCAAATTTACCCGAAATGGTCAAAATTCACCCAGAACTGCCCCAATTTTGCCCCAGTTTCACCCCAGATTGATCCAAAATGGCCAAAATTTACCTGAAATGGGAAAAATTCACCCAAAACGGCACCAAATTGGGCAAAATTCATCCAGAAAGGGCCCAAATTCATCCAAAACTGCCCCAAATTCACCCCAAACGGCTCCAGTTTAACCAAAATGGTCCAAATTCACCCCAAACTGCCCCACTTTTGCCCCAGTTTCACCCCAGATTGATCCAAAATGGCCAAAATTTACCTGAAATGGGAAAAATTCACCCAAAACGGCACCAAATTCACCCAAAACGGCCCCAAATTGGCCAAAATTCACCCAAAACTGCCCCAAATTTACCCAAAATGGTCAAAATTCACCCAGAACGGCCCCAAATTCACCCAAAACAGCCCCAAGTTAACCTAAACAGCCCAAATTTAATCAGAACTGCCCCAAATTCACCCCAAACTGCCCCAATTTTGCCCCAGTTTCGCCCCAAAACCGCCCCAGTTCCATCCCAGATTGAGCCAAAGTGGCCAGGATTTACCCAAAATGGGAAAAATTCACACGAAACGGCACCAAATTCACCCAAAACGGCCCCAAATTCACCCCAAATTGGGCGAAATTCACCCAAAACGGCCCCAAATTTACCCAAAATGGTCAAAATTCACCCAGAACTGCCCCAAATTGGCCAAAATTCACCCAAAACTGCCCCAAATTTACCCAAAATGGCACCAAATTCACCCAAAACTGCCCCATATTCACCCAAAACAGCCCCAAATTCACCGAAAACTGCCCCAGATTGGCCAAATTGGGTAAAATTCACCCAAAAAGGGCCCAAATTCACCCAGAACTGCCCCAAATTCACCCCAAAGTGGGCAAAATTCACCCAAAACGGCTCCAAATTGGGCAAAATTCACCCAAAAAGGGCAAAATTCACCCAAAACGGCCCCAAATTCATCCCAAACCACTCAAAATTGGGGAAAATTCACCCAAATCACCCCAAATTGGCCAAAATTCACCCAAAAGGGCCCCAAATTTACCCGAAATGGTCAAAATTCACCCAAAACGGCCCCAAATTGGGCAAAATTCACCCAAAACTGCCCCAAATTCACCCAAAACGGCCCCAAATTGGGCAAAATTCATCCAAAAAGGGCCCAAATTTACCCAAAATGATCAAAATTCACCCAAAACAGCCCCAAATTGGCCAAAATTCACCCAAAAAGGGCCCGAATTCACCCCAAACGGCTCCAATTTAACCAAAATGGTCCAAATTCACCCCAAACTGCCCCACTTTTGCCCCAGTTTCATCCCAGATTGAGCCAAAATGGCCAGGATTTACCCAAAATGGGAAAAATTCACACAAAACGGCACCAAATTCATCCCAAACCACCCCAAATTGGCCAAAATTCACCCAAAAAGGGCAAAATTCACCCAGAACTGCCCCAAATTCACCCAAAACTGCCCTAAATTCACCCAAAACGGCCCCAAATTCATCCCAAAACTGCCCCAAATTGGCCAAAATTCATCCAAAAAGGGCCCAAATTCACCCAAAACGGCCCCAAAATCACCCCAAATTGGCCAAAATTCACCCAAAACTGCCCCAAATTCACCCAAAACTGCCCTAAATTCTCCCAAAACGACCTCAAATTGGGGAAAATTCACCCAAAAAGGGCCCAAATTTACCCAAAACTGCCCCAAATTCACCCCAAACTGCCCCACTTTTGCCCCAGTTTCATCCCAGATTGAGCCAAAGTGGCCAGGATTTACCCAAAATGGGAAAAATTCACACAAAACGGCCCCAAAATCACCCCGAAGTGGGCAAAATTCACCCAAAACTGCCCTAAATTCACCCAAAATGGTCAAAATTCACCCAGAACTGCCCCAAATTGGCCAAAATTCACCCAAAACTGCCCCAAATTTACCCAAAATGGCAACAAATTCACCGAAAACTGCCCCAGATTGGCCAAATTGGGTAAAATTCACCCAAAAAGGGCCCAAATTCACCCAGAACTGCCCCAAATTCACCCCAAATTGGGCAAAATTCACCCAAAAGGGCCCCAAATTTACCCAAAATGGGAAAAATTCACCCAAAACGGCCCCAAATTCACCCCAAACTGCCCCACTTTTGCCCCAGTTCCATCCCAGATTGAGCCAAAATGGCCAGGATTTACCCAAAATGGGAAAAATTCACACAAAATGGCACCAAATTCACCCAAAACCGCCCCAAATTGGCCAAACTTCATCCAAAAAGGGCAAAATTCACCCAGAACTGCCCCAAATTCACCCAAAACTGCCCTAAATTCACCCAAAACGGCCCCAAATTCACCCAAAACTGCCCCAAATTGGCCAAAATTCATCCAAAAAGGGCCCAAATTCACCCAAAACGGCCCCAAAATCACCCCAAATTGGCCAAAATTCACCCAAAACTGCCCCAAATTCACCCAAAACTGCCCTAAATTCTCCCAAAACGACCTCAAATTGGGGAAAATTCACCCAAAAAGGGCCCAAATTCACCCAGAACTGCCCCAAATTCACCCAAAACGGCCCCAAATTTACCCAAAACTGCCCCAAATTCACCCCAAACTGCCCCACTTTTGCCCCAGTTTCATCCCAGATTGAGCCAAAATGGCCAGGATTTACCCAAAATGGGAAAAATTCACACAAAACGGCCCCAAAATCACCCCGAAGGGGGCAAAATTCACCCAAAACGGCCCCAAATTTACCCAAAATAGTCAAAATTCACCCAAAACTGCCCCAAATTGGCCAAAATTCACCCAAAACTGCCCCAAATTTACCCAAAATGGCACCAAATTCACCGAAAACTGCCCCAGATTGGCCAAATTGGGTAAAATTCACCCAAAAAGGGCCCAAATTCACCCAGAACTGCCCCAAATTCACCCCAAATTGGGCAAAATTCACCCAAAAGGGCCCCAAATTCACCCCAAACTGCCCCACTTTTGCCCCAGTTCCATCCCAGATTGAGCCAAAATGGCCAGGATTTACCCAAAATGGGAAAAATTCACACGAAACGGCACCAAATTCATCCCAAACCACCCCAAATTGGCCAAAATTCACCCAAAAAGGGCAAAATTCACCCAGAACTGCCCCAAATTCACCCAAAACTGCCCTAAATTCACCCAAAACGGCCCCAAATTCATCCCAAAACTGACCCAAATTGGGCAAAATTCACCCAAAACTGCCCCAAATTTACCCAAAATGGTCAAAATTCACCCAGAACGGCCCCAAATTCATCTCCAACCACTCCAAATTGGACAAAATTCACCCAAAACTGCCCCAAATTGACCCAAAACTGCCCCAAATTGGGTAAAATTCATCCAAAAAGGGCCCAAATTCATCCCACACCAGTCAAAATTGGGGAAAATTCACCCAAAACTGCCCCAAATTTTCCCAAAATGGCCTCAAATTCACCCAAAACTTCCACAAATTGGCCAAAATTCATCAAAAAGGGCCCAAATTCACCCAAAACGGCCCCAAATTCATCCCAAACCACTCAAAATTGGGGAAAATTCACCCAAAAGGGCCCCAAATTTACCCAAAATGGTCAAAATTCATCCAAATTGGGCAAAATTCACCCAGAATGGCCCGAAATTAACCCAGAACTGCCCCAAATTCACCCCAAACTGCCCCAAATTGGCCAAAATTCACCCAAAAAGGGCCCAAATTCACCCAGAACTGCCCCAAATTCACCCCAAACGTCTCCAATTTAACCAAAATGGCCCAAATTCACCCCAAACTGCCCCAATTTTGCCCCAGTTTCACCCCAGATTGATCCAAAATGGCCAAAATTTACCTGAAATGGGAAAAATTCACCCAAAACAGCACCAAATTCACCCAAACTACCCCAAATTGGCCAAAATTCACCCAAAAGGGCCCCAAATTCACCCAAAACAGCCCCAAATTGGACAAAATTCACCCAAAAGGGCCCCAAATTTACCCAAAACAGCCCCAAATTCATCCCAAACCACTCAAAATTGGGGAAAATTCACCCAAATCACCCCAAATTGGCCAAAATTCACCCAAAAGGGCCTCAAATTTACCCGAAATGGTCAAAATTCACCCAAAACGGCCCCAAATTGGGCAAAATTCACCCAAAACTGCCCCAAATTCACCCAAAACGGCCCCAAATTGGGCAAAATTCATCCAAAAAGGGCCCAAATTTACCCAAAATGATCAAAATTCACCCAAAACAGCCCCAAATTGGCCAAAATTCACCCAAAAAGGGCCCGAATTCACCCCAAACGGCTCCAATTTAACCAAAATGGCCCAAATTCACCCCAAACTGCCCCACTTTTGCCCCAGTTTCATCCCAGATTGAGCCAAATTGGCCAGGATTTACCCAAAATGGGAAAAATTCACACGAAACGGCACCAAAATCACCCAAAACTGGGCAAAATTCACCCTAAAGGGCCCCAAATTCACCCAAAACTGCCCCAAATTGGCCAAAATTCATCCAAAAAGGGCAAAATTCACCCAAAACTGCCCCAAATTTACCCAGAACTGCCCCAAATTCATCCCAAACTACCCCAAATTGGCCAAAATTCACCCAAAACTGCCCCAAATTCACCCAAAACTGCCCCAAATTCACCCAAAACAGCCCCAAATTCACCGAAAACTGCCCCAGATTGGCCAAATTGGGTAAAATTCACCCAAAAAGGCCCCAAATTCACCCCGAACTGCCCCAAATTGGCCAAAATTCACCCAAAACTGCCCCAAATTCACCCAAAACGGCCCCAAATTCACCCAAAACGGCTCCAAATTGGGCAAAATTCACCCAAAAAGGGCCCAAATTCACCCAGAACTGCCCCAAATTCATCCCAAACCACTCAAAATTGGGGAAAATTCACCCAAATCACCCCAAATTGGCCAAAATTCACCCAAAAGGGCCTCAAATTTACCCGAAATGGTCAAAATTCACCCAAAACGGCCCCAAATTTACCCAGAACTGCCCCAAAATTCACCCAAAACAGCCCCAAATTGGCCAAAATTCACCCAAAACTGCCCCAAATTCACCCAAAACGGCTCCAAATTGGGCAAAATTCACCCAAAAGGGCCCCAAATTTACCCAAAATGGTCAAAATTCACCCCAAACTGCCCCAAATTCATCCCAAACTACCCCAAATGTGCCAAAATTCACCCAAAAGGGCCCCAAATTCATCCAAAACTGCCCCAATTTAACCCAAACGGCCCAAATTTAATTAAAATGGCCCCAAATTCAACCAAAATGGTCAAAATTCATCCAAAAAGGGCCCAAATTCACCCAAAAGGGCCCAAATTTACCCAAAATGGTCAAAATTCACCCAGAACTGCCCCAAATTCACCTCAAACTACCCCAAATGTGCCAAAATTCATCCAAAATGGCCCAAATTTACCCAAAAGGGCCCAAATTAATCCCAAACTGCCCCAAATTGGGCAAAATTCACCCAAAACTGCTCCAAATTCACCCAAAACTGCCCCAATTTAATCAAAACGGCCCCAAATTGGCCAAAATTCACCCAAAAAGGGCCCAAATTCACCCCAAACTGCCCCAATTTAACCAAAACGGCCCAAATTTAATCAAAACTGCCCCAAATTCACCTCAAATTCAACCAAAATGGTCAAAATTTTTCAAAAAGGGCCCAAATTCACCCAAAATGATCAAAATTCACTGAAAAATTTCAAACTTCACCCAAAACTGCCCCAATTTTACCCAAAACTGCCCCAAATTCACCCCAAATTCGACCCAAAATGGTCAAAATTCACCCAAAAGGGCCCAAATTTCCCCAAAATGGTCAAAATTCACTGAAAAATCTCAAACTTTACCCAAAATGGCTCCAAATTCACCCAAAAAAGCCCCAAATTTACCCAAAATGACCAAAATTCTCCCGATTTTGTCCCAAATTCCCCCAAATTTCCCCTTTAGCCCCTCCCCCTTCCCCCCCTTTGATTGACGTCGGATTTGAACCAATAAAGAGCCTGGAATGGGAAAGGGGCGTGGTCTCGTGAATGGGCGGGGTTTGCTGGGAGTGGGCGGGGCTACTTGGGACCCCCCCAAAAAATCCCCCAGACTCATTTTTGGGGGGGGGAAGTGCTTTATTGGCCGTGGCCCCGCCCCCCAGAAATTGGCCCCGCCCCCTTTTAGGCCGTGGGGGGAGGGGCCCCCAAATCCCTGAGTCGGTGGGGGAGGGGTGGGGTGGGGGATCCCCCCCCCCCCTTATAGAAACCCCTCCCCCCTATAGAACCCCCCCCCCCAATACTGGACCGGCCCCTCCCCCACGCTCGGGACACCCCGAGAACCCCAAAAATGGGGGGGGGGCCCAAAAACCACACAGGGACCCCAAAAACCACACAGGGATCCCAAATATCCTACAGGGACCCCCAAAACCACACAGGGACCCCAAAAAACACAGAGGGACCCCAAATATCCTATAGGGACCCTATGGAACCCCCAAATCCCCCATAGAGACCCCAAAACCACAGAGGGACCCCCAAAAAACCCCAGAGGGACCCCAAAAACCACACAGGGGCCCCAAAAACCACAGAGGGGCCCCAAAAACCCCACAGGGACCCCAAATATCCTATAGGGACCCTATAGAGACCCCAAATCCCCCATAGAGACCCCAAAAACCCCACAGAGACCCTACAGAGACCCCAAATCCCCCACAGGGACCCCAAAAACCCCACAGGGACCCCAAAAACCACAGAGGGACCCCAAATATCCTCTAGGGACCCTACAGAGACCCCAAATCCCCCACAGGGACCCCAAAAACCCCACAGAGACCCTATAGAGACCCCAAATCCCCCACAGGGACCCCAAAAACCCCACAGGGACCCCAAAAACCACAGAGGGACCCCCAAAAAACCCACAGGGACCCCCAAAACCACACAGGGACCCAAAAAACCCTACAGAGACCCTATAGAGACCCCAAATCCCCCATAGAGACCCCAAATACCCCATAGAGACCCTCTGGAACCCCCAAATCTCCTGCAGAGACCCCAAATCCCCTATAGAGACCTCGAATCCCCTATAGAGACCCCAAATATCCTATAGGGACCCCCAAAAACCCCACTGGGACCCCAAATATCCTATAGGGACCCTATGGAACCCCCAAATCCCCCATAGAGACCCCAAATACCCCATAGAGACCCTCTGGAACCCCCAAATCTCCTGCAGAGACCCCAAATCCCCTATAGAGACCTCGAATCCCCTATAGAGACCCCAAATATCCTATAGGGACCCCCAAAAACCCCACTGGGACCCCAAATATCCTATAGGGACCCTATGGAACCCCCAAATCCCCCATAGAGACCCCAAATACCCCATAGAGACCCTCTGGAACCCCCAAATCTCCTGCAGAGACCCCAAATCCCCTATAGGGACCCCAAAAACCCTATAGAGACCCTATAGAGACCTCCAAATATCCCATAGAGACCCCAAATCCCCTATAGAGACCCCAAATATCCTATAGAGACCCCAAATCCCCTATAGAGACCCTAAATCCCCTCTGGAATCCCCAGATCCCCCACAGAGACCCCCACAGAGACCCCAAATCCACTACAAACCCCATAAACCCCAATAAACCCCAATAAACCCCAATAAATCCCAATAAATCCCCAATAAATCCCCAATAAACCCCAATAAATCCCAATAAATCCCAATAAAACCCCAATAAATCCCCAATAAACCCCAATAAATCCCAATAAACCCCAATAAATCCCCAATAAATCCCAATAAACCCCAATAAATCCCAATAAATCCCCAAAAATCCCCAATAAATCCCAATAAAATCCCAATAAACCCCAATAAATCCCAATAAAAAACCCATAAATCCCAATAAAAACCCCATAAACCCCCTCTAAACCCCACAGATCCCCTCTAGATCCCCTCTGGATCCCCCCCAAATCCCGCTCAGGTGAGCCAGGGGCGGATGCAGCGCTCGTAGAGCCCCAAAAATCCCCAAAAATCCCCAATAAATCCCAATAAAATCCCAATAAATCCCCAATAAACCCCAATAAATCCCAATAAAAACCCCATAAACCCCCTCTAAACCCCACAGATCCCCCATGGATCCCCTCTGGATCCCGCTCAGGTGAGCCAGGGGCGGATGCAGCGCTCGTAGAGCCCCAAAAATCCCCAATAAACCCCAAAAATCCCCAATAAACCCCAAAAATCCCCAATAAAACTCCAATAAATCCCAATAAATCCCCAATAAATCCCCTCTAAACCCCATGGATCCCCTCTGGATCCCCTCTAGATCCCGCTCAGGTGAGCCAGGGGCGGATGCAGCGCTCGTAGACCCCCAAAAATCCCCAATAAACCCCAAAAATCCCCAAAAAATCCCAATAAAATCCCAATAAAACCCCAATAAACCCCAATAAATCCCAATAAACCCCCTCTAAACCCCATAGATCCCCTCTAGATCCCCTCTGGATCCCCTCTGGATCCCGCTCAGGTGAGCCAGGGGCGGATGCAGCGCTCGTAGACCCCCAAAAATCCCCAAAAATCCCCAATAAAACTCCAATAAATCCCAATAAATCCCAATAAAATCAGAATAAAACCCCATAAACCCCCTCTAAACCCCATAGATTCCCCATGGATTCCCTCTGGATCCCCTCTGGATCCCGCTCAGGTGAGCCAGGGGCGGATGCAGCGCTCGTAGACCCCCAAAAATCCCCAAAAATCCCCAATAAACCCCCATAAATCCCAATAAATCCCAATAAAACCCCAATAAAACCCCATAAACCCCCTCTAAACCCCAATAAATCCCAATAAAACCCCATAAATCCCCTCTAAACCCCACAGATCCCCCACGGATCCCCTCTGGATCCCCTCTAGATCCCGCTCAGGTGAGCCAGGGGCGGATGCAGCGCTCGTAGAGCCCCAAAAATCCCCAATAAACCCCAATAAAACTCCAACAAATCCCAATAAAATCAGAATAAAACCCCATAAATCCCCTCTAAACCCCATAGATCCCCCATGGATCCCCTCTGGATCCCCTCTGGATCCCGCTCAGGTGAGCCAGGGGCGGAAGCAGCGCTTGTAGAGCCCCAAAAATCCCCAAAAAATCCCCAATAAATCCCAATAAAACCCCATAAATCCCAATAAACCCCATAGATCCCCCATGGATCCCCTCTGGATCCCCTCTAGATCCACTCAGGTGAGCCAGGGGCGGATGCAGCGCTCGTAGACCCCCAAAACTCCCCAATAAACCCCAAAAATCCCCAATAAATCCAATAAAATCCCAATAAATCCCAATAAAAACCCCATAAATCCCCTCTAAACCCCACAGATCCCCTCTGGATTCCCTCTGGATCCCCTCTGGATCCCGCTCAGGTGAGCCAGGGGCGGATGCAGCGCTCGTAGAGCCCCAAAAATCCCCAAAAATCCCCAATAAATCCCAATAAAACCCCAATAAAATCCCAATAAATCCCAATAAATCCCTCTAAACCCCACAGATCCCCTCTGGATCCCCTCTGGATCCCTCTCAGGTGAGCCAGGGGCGGATGCAGCGCTCGTAGAGCCCAAAAAACCCCAATAAACCCCAATAAATCCCAATAAATCCCAATAAACCCCAATAAATCCCAATAAACCCCCTCTAAACCCCACAGATCCCCTCTGGATCCCCATGGATCCCCTCTAGATCCCGCTCAGGTGAGCCAGGGGCGGATGCAGCGCTCGTAGAGCCCCAAAAACCCCCAATAAACCCCAATAAAACTCCAATAAATCCCAATAAAAACCCCATAAATCCCCTCTAAACCCCACAGATCCCCCATGGATCCCCCATGGATCCCCTCTGGATCCCGCTCAGGTGAGCCAGGGGCGGATGCAGCGCTCGTAGACCCCCAAAAATCCCCAATAAACCCCAAAAATCCCCAAAAATCCCCATAAAACTCCAATAAATCCCAATAAATCCCAATAAAACTCCATAAACCCCCTCTAAACCCCATAGATCCCCCATGGATCCCCCATAGATCCCCTCTGGATCCCTCTCAGGTGAGCAGGGGCGGATGCAGCGCTCGTAGACCCCCCTGTGGCTGTGCCAGGCCGTGTGGGGGACCCCGGGCACGGAGCAGCCCCGAGAGCCCCCCGGGCCCAGAGCGACTTGAGGCCGAAGGTGTCCTGGACAAAGACCTGCGAGGGACAGACGGAGCCGTCAGAGACCCCCCGGGTCAGCCCAGGAACCGCGGAGAAACACCCGGGAAACATCCCGGGAACGGCCCGGAAACGGCCTGGAAATGTCCCCAAAATGTCCTGAAAATGTCCCCAAAATGCCGTGAAAATAGCCTGGAAATATCAAAATTAACCCTGAAAATATCCCCAAAATATCCTGAAAATAGCCTGAAAATATCCTAAAAATATCCTGAAAATAACCTGGAAATGTCCCCAAAATGTCCTGAAAATGTCCCCAAAATGTCCTGAAAATGTCCCCGAAATAGCCTGGAAATGTCCCCAAAATGTCCTGAAAATGTCCCCAAAATGTCCTGAAAATAGCCTGGAAATATAAAAAATTACCCTGAAAATATCCCCAAAATATTCTAAAAATATCCCCAAAATATCCTGAAAGTATCCCCAAAATATCCTGAAAATAGACTGAAAATATAAAAAAAAATCCTGAAAATATCCCCAAAATATCCTGAAAATACCCTGAAAATATCAAAAAAATATCCTGAAAACAGCCTGGAAATATCAAAAAAATATCCTGAAAATATCCCCAAAATATTCTAAAAATACCCTGAAAATATCCTAAAAATATCCTGAAAATATCCTGAAAATATCCCCAAAATGTCCTGAAAATAACCTGAAAATATCCCCGAAATGTCCTGAAAATAGACTGAAAATATAAAAAAAAAATCCTGAAAATATCCCCAAAATGTCCTGAAAATATCAAAAAATTACCCTGAAAATACCCCCAAAATATCCCCAAAATGTCCTGAAAATATCCTGAAAATATCCCCAAAATATCCAGAAAATATCCCCAAAATATCTCCAAAATATCCAGAAAATATCCTAAAAATACCCTGAAAATAATTCCAAAAATATCCCCAAAACACCCCAAAAATAGCCTGAAAATATCAAAAAAATACCCTGAAAATATCCCCAAAAATATCCTGAAAATATCCTAAAAATACCCTCAAAATATCCCCAAAATATTCTAAAAATATCCTAAAAAAACCTAAAAATAATCCCAAATCTATCCCAAAAATACCCTGAAAATATCCCCAAAACACCCTGAAAATACCCTGAAAATATCAAAAAAATACCCTGAAAATATTAAAAAATACCCCAAAATATCCTAAAAATTACCCTGAAAATATCTCAAAATATCCTCAAACTATCCTAAAAATACCCTGAAAATATCCCCAAAATATCCCCAAAAATCCAGAAAATATCCTAAAAATATTCTGAAAATATCCCCAAAATATCCTGAAAATATCCTGAAAATAATCCAAATGTATCCCAAAAATATCCTAAAAATATCCCCAAAATATCCTGAAAATATCCTAAAAACATCCCGAAAATATCCTAAAAATATCCCAAAAATATCCTAAAAATACCCTGAAAATAATCCCAAATCGATCCCAAAAATACCCTGAAAATATCCCCAAAATATCCCGGAAATAGCCTGGAAATATCCCCAAAATGTCCTGAAAATAGCCTGGAAATATCAAATAAAATACCCTGAAAATATCCCCAAAATATCCTGAAAATATCCTAAAAATACCCTCAAAATATCCCCAAAATATTCTAAAAATATCCTAAAAAAACCCTAAAAAGAATCCCAAATCTATCCCCAAAATACCCTGAAAATATCCCCAAAATATCCTGAAAATATCCCCAAAATACCCTGAAAATATCCCCAAAATATCCTGAAAATATCCCCAAAATATTCTAAAAATATCCTGAAAATATCCTAAAAATATCCTGAAAATAGCCTGGAAATATCCCCAAAATATCCTGAAATAGACTGAAAATATCAAAAAAATAGCCTGAAAATAACCCCAAATCTATCCCAAAAATATCCTGAAAATATCCCCAAAATGTCCTGAAAATAGCCTGAAAATATAAAAAAATATCCTGAAAATATCCCCAAAATATTCTAAAAATATCCTGAAAATATCCTGAAAGTATCCCAAAATATCCTGAAAATAGCCTGAAAATATAAAAAATTACCCTGAAAATATCCCCAAAATATCCCAAAATATTCTAAAAATATCCTAAAAATATCCTGAAAATAGCCTGGAAATATAAAAAAAATGTCCATGAAAATATCCTAAAAATATCCCCAAAATGTCCTGAAAATATCCTAAAAATATCCCCAAAATGTCCAGAAAAAAGGCTGGAAATATCAAAAAAATATCCTGAAAATATCCCCAAAATATTCTAAAAATACCCTGAAAATATCCTAAAAATATCCTGAAAATATCCTAAAAATATTCCAAAAATATCCTAAAAATACCCTGAAAATAATCCCAAATCGATCCCAAATATCCTGAAAAAATCAAAAAATTACCCTAAAAATATCCCAAAATGCCCTGAAAATATCCCAAAAATATCCCCAAAAACGTCCTGAAAATACCCAAAAAATACCCCCAAAATACCCCCCAATTTCGGGGTCCCCCTCCCCAATTTCGGGGTCCCAATCCCAAATTTTTGGGGTCCCCCTCCCCTATTTTGGGGTCCCCATCTGCAATTTTGGGCTCCAAAATGCCGATTTCAGGATCCCCATCCCCAATTTGGGTCCCCCTCCCCAATTTTTAGGGTCCCCCTCCCAAATTTCAGGATCCCAATCCCAAATTTCGGGGTCTCCTCCCCAATTTCGGGGTCCCCTCCCCAATTTTGGGGTCCCCTCCCCAATTTCAGGATCCCAATCCCAAATTTCGGGGTCCCCTCCCCAATTTCGGGGTCCCAATCTCAATTTTGGGGTCCCCCTCCCAAATTTCAGGATCCTCCCCCCAATTTCGGGGTCCCCCTCCCCAATTTCGGGATCCCAATCCCAAATTTCAGGGTCCCCCTCCCAATTTTCGGGGTCCCCCTCCCCAATTTCGAGATCCTAACCTAAATTTTTAGTCCCCCTCCCCAATTTGGGGTCCCCCTCCCCAATTTCGAGATCCCTCCCCCCAATTTCAGGATCCCAATCCCCAATTTCGGGGTCCCCTCCCTAATTTTGGGGTCTTCTCCCCAATTTCAGGGTCCCAATCCCAATTTTGGGGTCCCCTCCCCAAATTTCAGGATCCTCCCCCCAAATTTGGGGTCCCCTCCCCAAATTTGGGGTCCCCCCCAATTTCGGGGTCCCCTCCCCAATTTTCGGGGTCCCCCTCCCCAATTTCGGGGTCCTAACCTAAATTTTTAGGGACCCCTCCCAATTTTCGGGGTTCCCCTCCCCAATTTCGGGATCCCCCCTCCCCAATTTCGGGGTCCCCTCCCCAATTTTCAGGGTCCCCCTCCCCAATTTCGGGATCCCCCT
This sequence comes from Haemorhous mexicanus, assembly GCF_027477595.1. Lineage (NCBI taxonomy): Eukaryota > Metazoa > Chordata > Aves > Passeriformes > Fringillidae > Haemorhous > Haemorhous mexicanus. Next base: position 37,231 of record NW_026775983.1, on the reverse strand, counting down.
CCCCAGTTTCCAGGTTCCCCCCCCAATTTCAGGATCCCAATCCCAAATTTCGGGGTCCCCTCCCCAATTTCAGGATCCTCCCCCCAATTTTTAGGGTCCCCTCCCCAAATTTTGGGATCCCAATCCCAAATTTCAGGGTCCCCTCCCCAATTTTCGGGGTCCCCCTCCCCAATTTCGGGATCCTAACCTAAATTTTTAGGGACCCCTCCCAATTTTCGGGTTCCCCTCCCCAATTTCGGATCCCCCTCCCCAATTTCGGGGTCCCCTCCCCAATTTCAGGATCCCCCTCCCTAATTTCGAGGTTCCCCCCCCGATTTCGGGGTCCCCCTCCCCAATTGGGGTCCCCTCCCAATTTCAGGATCCCAATCCCAAATTTCGGGGTCCCCTCCCCAATTTCGGGATCCCAATCCCCAATTTCAGGGTCCCCCTCCCCAATTTGGGGGTCCCCTCCCCAATTTCGGGGTCCCCTCCCCAAATTTGGGGGTCCCCTCCCCGATTTCAAGGTTCCCCCTCCCCAATTTCGGGATCCCCCTCCCCAATTTTCAGGTTCCCCCCCAATTTCAGGATCCCAATCCCAAATTTTGGGGTCCCCCTCCCAATTCGGGGTCCCCCTCCCCAATTTGGAGTCCCCCTCCCCAATTTGGGGGTCCCCTCCCCAATTTCGGGGTCCCCCTCCCCAGTTGGGGGTCCCCCTCCCCAATTTGGGGGTCCCCTCCCCCATTTCAGGGTCCCCCTCCCCAGTTTGGGGGTCCCCCTCCCCAATTTTAGTGTCCCCTCCCCAATTTTGGGGTTCCCCCCAATTTCAGGATCCCAATCCCCAATTTGGGGTCCCCCTCCCCAATTTCGGGATCCCCATCCCCTATTTTGAGGTCCCCATCCGCAATTTTGGGCCCCAAAATCCCAAATTTCGGGGTCCCCTCCCCAAATCTGGGGGTCCCCTCCCCAATTTCAGGGTCCCCCTCCCCAATTTGGGGGTCCCCCTCCCCAAATTTGGGGGTCCCCCTGACCGGCTGCGCCTCCATGTCCCGCACGGTCTCGTTGGCGTCGTAGAACCCGAAGAGGCTGCGGGGAAATTTTGGGGTCACGGGGGGAAGGGGGACCCCCAAATTCGGGGAGACCCCAAAAGGTCCCGGGGGGTCGGGGGGAATTTGGGG
>NW_026775983.1:0-35577 GCF_027477595.1 Haemorhous mexicanus | reverse complement strand
CTCGGGGGTCTCGGGACCCCCACCCACCCTGGCTGTAGCCCAGCAGGTGCCCCCTGTGAACACCCTGGGACCCCTCCCCATGACCCCTGACCCCCAGGGGTCTCGGGACCCCCACCCACCCTGGCTGTAGCCCAGCAGGCGCCCCCTCCCCATGGCCCTGAGACCCCCTCCCCACCCCCGGGGGTCTCAGCCCCCACCCAGCCTGGATGTAGCCCAGCAGGTGCCCCCCTCCCCATGGCCCTGGGACCCTCAGGACCCTTCCCCACCCTCGGGGGTCTCGGGACCCCCACCCACGCTGGCTGTAGCCCAGCAGGTGCACTCCCAGGACCCTCAGGACCCCCTCCCCACCCTCGGGGGTCTCAGCCCCCCACCCACCCTGGCTGTAGCCCAGCAGGTGCACCCCGTGGGCACTGTGGGACCCCTCAGGACCCCTCCCCACCCTCGGGGGTCTCGGGACCCCCACCCACCCTGGCTGTAGCCCAGCAGGTGCATCCCCAGGACCCTCAGGACCCCTCCCCATGACCCCTGACCCCCGGGACCCCCACCCACCCTGGCTGTAGCCCAGCAGGCGCCCCCTCCCCATGGCCCTGGGACCCTCAGGACCCCTCCCCACCCTCGGGGGTCCCGGGACCCCCACCCACCCTGGCTGTAGCCCAGCAGGTGCACCCTGTGAACACCCTGGGACCCTCAGGACCCCTCCCCACCCTCGGGGGGTCTCGGGACCCCCACACCACCCTGGCTGTAGCCCAGCAGGTGCCCCCCTGTGAACACCCTGGGACCCTCAGGACCCCTCCCCCATGACCCCTGACCCCCAGGACCCCCCACCCACCCTGGCTGTAGCCCAGCAGGTGACCCCTGTGAACACCCTGGGACCCCTCCCCATGACCCCCGACCCCCAGGACCCCCACCCACCCTGGCTGTAGCCCAGCAGGTGCACTCCCAGGACCCTTTAGGACCCCTCCCCACCCCCGGGGGTCTCAGCCCCCCACCCACCCTGGCTGTAGCCCAGCAGGTGCACCCCCCAGGACCCTTCAGGACCCCTCCCCCACCCCCGGGGGTCTCGGGACCCCCCACCCACCCTGGCTGTAGCCCAGCAGGTGCACCCCGTGGGCGGCGTTGGCCATGATCGGAGGCCAGCGCCTGCCGGAACCCGGCCACCTGCAGCCACAGCGGCCGCAGCGACGCCCCCCGGTCAAACAGGTCCAGAACGGTCACCTCCGTCCCTGGGTGGCTCTGGGGGGACAAAAACGGGGTCGGGGACCCCAAAAATGGGATCAGGGACCCCGAAAATGGGGTGAGGGACCTCGAAAATGGGATTGGGGACCCCAAAAATGGGGTCAGGGACCCCGAAAATGGGGTTAGGAACACCAAAATTGGGTCAGCGACGCCCCCCGGTCAAACAGGTCCAGAACGGTCACCTCTGTCCCTGGGTGGCTCTGGGGGGACAAAAACGGGGTCGGGGACCCCAAAAATGGGATCAGGGACCCCAAAAATGGGGTAGGGACCCCAAAATTTGGGTGAGGGACCTCGAAAATGGGGTTGGGGCAGCCAGAAATGGGTCAGGGACCCCAGAAATGGGTCAGGGGACGCCCCCCCGGTCAAACAGGTCCAGAACGGTCACCTCCGTCCCTGGGTGGCTCTGGGGGGGACAAAAACGGGGTCGGGGGACCCCAAAAATGGGGTGAGAGACCCCGAAAATGGGGGTGAGGGACCCCAAAAATGGGGTTAGGAACACCAGAAATGGGTCAGGGACGCCCCCCGGTCAGACAGGTCCAGAACGGTCACCTCCGTGCCCGGGTGGCTCTGGGGGGACAAAAACGGGGTCGGGGACCCCAAAATTGGGATCAGGGACCCCGAAAATGGGGTGAGGGACCCCGAAAATGGGTCAAGGACCCCAAAATTGGGTTAGGAACACCAAAATTGGGTCAGGGACGCCCCCCGGTCAAACAGGTCCAGAACGGTCACCTCCGTCCCCGGGTGGCTCTGGGGGGACCAAAAATGGGGTCGGGGACCCCAAAAATGGGATCAGGGACCCCGAAAATTGGGGTGAGAGACCCCAAAAATGGGGTTAGGAACACCAAAATTGGGTCAGGGACGCCCCCCGGTCAAACAGGTCCAGAACGGTCACCTCCGTGCCCGGGTGGCTCTGGGGGGACAAAAATGGGGTCGGGGACCCCAAAAATGGGATCAGGGACCCCCAAAAATGGGGTAGGGACCCCAAAATTTGGGTGAGGGACCTCGAAAATGGGGTTGGGGCAGCCAGAAATGGGTCAGGGACCCCAGAAATGGGTCAGGGACGCCCCCCGGTCAAACAGGTCCAGAACGGTCACCTCTGTCCCTGGGTGGCTCTGGGGGGACAAAAACGGGGTCGGGGACCCCAAAAAATGGGATCAGGGACCCCGAAAATTGGGGTTGGGGCAGCCAGAAATGGGTCAGGGACCCCAAAAATGGGATTGGGGACCCCCAAAAATGGGATTGGAGAGCCCGAAAATGGGATCAGGAACCCCAAAAATGGGATTAGGGACCCTAAAAATGGGGAGGGGGACCCAAAAATTGGGATTGGGGACCCCAAAAATGGGGAGGGGGACCCCAAAAATGGGATTGGGGACCCTAAAAATGGAATTGGGGACCCCAAAAATGGAATTGGGGACCCCAAAAATGGGGAGAGGGACCCCAAAAATGGGATTGGAGACCCCAAAAATGGAATTGGGGACCCCAAAAATGGAATTGGGGCCCCAAAAATGGGATTAGGACCCCAAAAATGGGGTTGGGGACCCCAAAAATGGGGAGGGGGATCCCAAAAATGGGGTCAGGAAGGCCAAAAATGGGATTGGGGACCCCAAAAATGGAACTGGGGACCCCAAAAATGGGGTGAGGGGACCCTAAAAATGGGGAGGGGGGACCCCAAAAATGGGATTGGGGGACCCCAAAAATGGGGTCAGGGACCCCAAAAATGGGATTGGGGACCCCAAAAATGGAATTGGGGACCTCAAAAATGGAATTGGAGACCCCAAAAATGGGATTGGAGACCCCAAAAATGGAATTGGAGACCCCAAAAATGGGGAGGGGGACCCAAAAATGGGGAGAGGGACCCCAAAAATGGGATTGGGGACCCCAAAAATGGAATTGGGGGACCCCAAAAATGGATCAGGACACAGAAAAATGGGGTCAGGAAGGCCAAAAATGGGATTGGGGGACCCCAAAAATGGGTGTGAGGGACCCAAAAAAATGGGATTGGGGACCCCAAAAATGGGGAGGGGGACCCCAAAAATGGGATTAGGACCCCAAAAATGGGGAGGGGGGACCCCAAAAATGGGATTAGGACCCCAAAAATAGGATTGGGGACCCCAAAAAATGGGGAGGGGGACCCCAAAAATGGAATTGGGGACCCCAAAAATGGGGTGAGGGACCCTAAAAATGGGGAGGGGGACCCCAAAAATGGGATTGGAGACCCCAAAAATGGGGAGGGGGACCCCAAAAATGGGGAGGGGGGATCCCAAAAATGGGGTCAGGACACAGAAAAATGGGGTCAGGAAGGCCAAAAATGGGAAATTTTGGGGGTATTTTTGGGACATTTTTAGAGGATATTTTTGGGGTGATTTGGGGATATTTGGGGGGATTTGGGGATATTTTTAGGATATTTTTGGAGAATATTTTTGGGGTGATTTGAGGATATTTTTAGGATATTTTGGAGAATATTTTTAGGGTGATTTGGGGATTTTTTGGGGTGATTTGGGGATATTTTTAGGATATTTTGGAGAATATTTTTGGGGTGATTTGGGGATTTTTTGGGGTGATTTGGGGATATTTTGGGGATATTTTTGGAGAATATTTTTGGGGTGATTTGGGGGTATTTTGGGGTGATTTGGGGATAATTTTAGGATATTTTAGAGGATATTTTGGGGTGATTTGGGGGTATTTTGGGGTGATTTTGGGGATATTTTTAGGATATTTTAGATTATTTTTTTGGGGTGATCTGAGGTTATTTTGGGGTGATTTGGGGATATTTTTAGGATATTTTTAGAGAATATTTTTGGGGTGATTTGAGGTTATTTTGGGGTGATTTGGGGATATTTTGGGGTGATTTGGGGATATTTTTAGGATATTTTAGAGAGAATATTTTTGGGGTGATTTCGGGATATTTTGGGATGATTTGGGGATATTTTTTAGGATATTTTGGAGAATATTTTTGGGGTGATTTGGGGATATTTTGGGGATATTTTTGGAGAATATTTTTGGGGTGATTTGGGGATATTTTGGGGATATTTTTGGAGAATATTTTTGGGGGTGATTTGGGGATATTTTTAGGATATTTTGGAGAATATTTTTGGGGTGATTTGGGGGATATTTTGGGCTGATTTGGGGATATTTTTAGGATATTTTAGAGGATTTTTTGGGGGTGATTTGGGGATATTTTTAGGATATTTTAGAGGATTTTTTTGGGGTGATTTGAGGATATTTTGGGGTGATTTGAGGATATTTTTAGGATATTTTGGAGGATATTTTTGGGGTAGATTTGGGGATATTTTGGGGTGATTTGGGGATATTTTTAGGATATTTTGGAGGATTTTTTTGGGGTGATTTGGGGATATTTTGGGGATATTTTTGGAGAATATTTTTGGGGTGATTTGGGGATATTTTGGGGGTGATTTTGAGGGTGTACTTAAGATATTTTTGGGGTATTTTTAGGATATTTTGGGGATATTTTCAGGGGATTTTGGGGATATTTGGGGGATATTTTAGGGGTGGTTTTGGGGACATTTTGGGGATATTTTGGGGATATTTTGGGGACATTTTGGGGATATTTTGGGGATATTTTGGGGACATTTTGGGGATATTTTGGGGATATTTTCAGGGTATTTTGGGGATATTTTGGGGATATTTTCAGGGTAGTTTTAGGATATTTTGGGGATATTTTGGGGATATTCTTGGGGTATTTTGGGGATATTTTGGGGACATTTTTAGGATATTTAAAGGATATTTTCAGGGTATTTTGGGGGTATTTTTAGGATATTTTAGGGACATTTTGGGGATATTTTGGGGATATTTTGGGGACATTTTCAGGGTATTTTTAGAATATTTTGGGTATATTTTGGGGGTATTCTTGGGGTATTTTGGGGATATTTAGGGGAAATTTTAGTGATATTTTGGGGATATTTTGGGGATATTTTTAGGATATTTTAGTGATATTTTGGGGATATTTAGGGGACATTTTGGGGATATTTTCAGTGTATTTTTGGGATATTTTTAGGATATTTTAGGGATATTTAAGGGATATTTTTAGGATATTTTAGTGATATTTTGGGGATATTTTGGGGATATTTTTGGGATATTTTTAGGATATTTTAGTGATATATTGGGGATATTTTGGGGATATTTACAGGGTATTTTTAGGATATTTTCAGGGTATTTTGGAGATATTTTGGGGATATTTTGGGGATATTTTGAGGATATTTTAGTGATATTTTGGGGATATTTTGGGGGTATTTTGGGGATATTTGAGGATATTTTAGTGATATTTTGGGGATATTTTGGGGGTATTTTGGGGATATTTTCAGTGTATTTTAGATTTTGGGGGTATTTTGGGGATATTTTCAGTGTATTTTAGGGACATTTTGGGGATATTTACAGGGTATTTTTAGGATATTTTCAGGGTATTTTAGTGATATATTGGGGGTATTTTGGGGATATTTTGGGGACATTTTGGGGACATTTTGAGGGTAGTTTTGGGGTGTTTTGGGGACATTCTGGGGGTGGTGGCGGGGCTCCCACCTCGTTGATGAACTGCCGCAGGTGCCGGAAGTCGCTGGGGCTGTCGAACAGGCCGTGCACGATCACCACGGGCCGGAACGGCCCCCCCGCCCCCACCCCCGCGACCCCCGCCCCAAATCCCCGCAGCGGGGGGAGGGGGAGGGGCGGCCCCAGCAGCAGCAGCAGCAGCAGCAGCAGCACCTGAGGGGGGGGGAGGGGCAGCGCCCCTCCCCCACCCGCCCGCGACAGCGCCGGGCGCATCTGTGGGGGGAGGGGAGGGGAGATCAATGGGGGGAGGGGGCAGGGGGAACCCCCCGCCCCTCCCCCACCCCGAGCCGGGACCCCCCCCCCCAAAAAAATCTGCCCCTTCCCCTCCCCCACCCCCCACCGCGGGGCCGTGTTTACCTCCCGGCTCCCCTCCCCCGCGCCGACGTCACTTCCGGTTCCGCTCAGCCCCGCCCCTTTTCGGTCCCACCCCCTTCCCCCCTTTCAAGTGCGAGATTCGCGGGGCCCCTCCCCCACCCAGTGCCTGTCGCGATAGTGGGGGAGGGGCTGGAGGGGGGGATGCGCCCCTCCCCCCGCTCTATTTGGCAAAGAGGGCGTGGCTTTGCTTTGTGGGGGCGGGGTTTCTCCGTTCCCACGCCTCGAGAGGGGGCGGGGCCAATATTGATCCCACCCCCTCCTCGGGGGTCTCCCGGCCCCTCCCCCCGCGCCCAATTCGGCAAAGTGGGCGTGGCCTCGCGGGGAGGGCGGGGTTTAACCCGTCCCACGTGTGGCGAGGGGGCGTGGCCAGCGCGGGGTGGGGGAGGGGCAGCCATGGGGCGCTCGCTGTGGGGCTGGGGGCGCCGGAGACCCCCCCCGGGCGGGGACCCCCCCAAAGTGAGGCTGGGGGCGCGTGGGGGGAGGGGAGGGGAGGGGGAGGGGGAGGGGCAGGGCTCGGGGTGGGGGAGGGGCGGCGCTCGTGCGGGACGGCACGTCCGCGCGAGGGGGGGGGAGGGGCGGGGATGGGGATGGGGGGGGGTTAATTGGGGAGGGGGCTGCGGTAATTGGGGGGGGGGGTCTGTGTTAATTGGGGAGGGGGCTGCGCTAATTGGGGGGGCGGGTTAATTGGGGAGGGGGCTGTGTTAATTGGGGAGGGGGCTGTGTTAATTGCGGAGGGGGCTGTGTTAATTGGGGAGGGGGCTGTGTTAATTGGGGGGTCTGTGTTAATTGGGGAGGGGGCTGCGCTAATTGGGGGGGCGGGTTAATTGGGGAGGGGGCTGTGTTAATTGGGGAGGGGTCTGTGGTAATTGGGGAGGGGTCTGTGTTAATTAGGGGGGTCTTGGTTAATTGGGGAGGGGGCTGTGTTAATTGGGGAGGGGGCTGTGTTAATTGGGGAGGGGGCTGCGGTAATTAGCGGGTCTGTGTTAATTGGGGAGGGGTCTGTGTTAATTGGGGAGGGGGCTGCGGTAATTAGCGGGTCTGTGTTAATTGGGGAGGGGGCTGCAGGAATTAGGGGGGTGTCTGCGTTACTTAGGGAAGTCTGTGTTAATTGGGGAGGGGACTGCGGTAATTAGCGGGTCTGTGTTAATTGGGGAGGGGGCTGTGTTAATTGGGAGGGGGCTGCGGTAATTAGTGGGGTCTGTGTTAATTGGGGAGGGGTCTGGGTTAATCAGGGGGGTCTCTGTTAATTGGGGAGGGGGCTGCGTTAATTGGGGGGGTCCCGTTAATTACCGATATCCCCTTAATTACCGATATCCCGTTAATTGCCAATATCCCGGTAATTACCGATATCCCGTTAATTGCCGATATCCCCATTAATTAGGGCTGTCCCCATTAATTACGGGAGTCCCGTTAATCACCCGCACCCCTTTAATTGGGGAGGGGGTCCCGTTAATTCCTCCCACCCTGTTAATTACCGATATCCCCGTTAATTACCGATATCCCCGTTAATTACCGATATCCCCGTTAATTACCGATGTCCCCATTAATTAGGGCTGTTCCCGTTAATTACGGGGGTCCCGTTAATCACCCGCACCCCTTTAATTGGGGAGGGGGTCCCGTTAATTCCCCCCACCCCGTTAATTACCGATATGCCCGTTAATTACCAATTTCCCCGTTAATTACCGATATCCCCATTAATTACTTACACCGCGTTAATTAGGGCTGTTCCCATTAATTGGGGGGGTCCCGTTAATTACCCCCACCCCGTTAATTGGGGAGGGGGTCCCGTTAATTCCCCCCACCCCGTTAATTACCGATATCCCCGTTAATTGCCAATATCTCCATTAATTACCGATATCCCCGTTAATTACCTATATCCCGTTAATTACCGATATCCCCATTAATTAGGGCTGTCCCCATTAATTACGGGGGTCCCGTTAATTCGGGATTCCCGTTAATTGGGGGGATCCCGTTAATTACCGATACCCCGTTAATTGCCGATATCCCCGTTAATTGCCGGTATCCCGTTAATTACCGATATCCCCGTTAATTACCGATATCCCCATTAATTAGGGCTGTCCCCATTAATTACGTGGGTCCCGTTAATCACCCGCACCCTGTTAATTGGGGAGGGGGTCCCGTTAATTCGGGATTCCCGTTAATTACCGATATCCCCGTTAATTACCGATATCCCCGTTAATTACCAATATCCCCGTTAATTACCGATATCCCCATTAATTAGGGTTGTCCCCATTAATTACGGGAGTCCCGTTAATTCCCCCCACCCCATTAATTGAGGAGGGGGTCCCATTAATTCCCCCCACCCCATTAATTGGGTAAATCCCATTAATTATCGATATCCCGTTAATTACCGATATCCCGTTAATTGCCGATACCCCCGTTAATTAGGGCTGTTCCTATTAATTACGGGGGTCCCGTTAATCACCCGCACCCCGTTAATTGGGGAGGGGGTCCCGTTAATTCCCCCCACCCCGTTAATTGGGTAAATCCCATTAATTATCGATATCCCGTTAATTGCCGATATCCCCATTAATTAGGGTTGTCCCCATTAATTACGGGAGTCCCGTTAATTCCCCCCACCCCATTAATTGAGGAGGGGGTCCCATTAATTCCCCCCACCCCATTAATTGGGTAAATCCCATTAATTATCGATATCCCGTTAATTACCGATATCCCGTTAATTACCGATATCCCCATTAATTAGGGCTGTCCCCATTAATTACGGGGGTCCCGTTAATCACCCGCACCCCATTAATTGAGGAGGGGGTCCCATTAATTCCCCCCACCCCATTAATTGGGTGAATCCCATTAATTCCCGCTGTGGGGGGAGGGGGTTCCCGTTAATCACCGATAACTCATTAATTCCTCAACGCCCGTTAATTAATCCCCCTCCCCGGCGCAGGCGGGGCCCGGCGGGGGTCGCGCCCCCCTGCCCAGCCTGGGGGTGACCCTGGGCCGGCTCCTGGGGGCTCTCGAGGCCCTGGTGGCCCCCCCGGAGCGGGCCCGGACCCGGCGCCTCGTCCGCGATTTTGGGGCGCCGGGGGGGGCGGGGCCGCGGCTGCAGGAGCGGCTGCGCAGGACCCCCCCCTCCCCCCCCCGGCTGCCGGTGAGAGACCCCCCCTCTATTTGGGGAGGGGTCCTGGGGGGGGTTGGGGGGGGTTTGAGGGGATTTGGGGGGGATTTGGGGGGGATTTGGGGAGGATTTGGGGGGTCCTGGGGGGGTTTGGGGAGGATTTGGGGGATTTGGGGGGGATTTGGGGGGATTTGGGGAGGATTTGGGGGGTCTTGGGGGAGTCTTGAGGGGGTTGGGGGGGATTTGGGGGGAATTTGAGGGGGTATTGAGGGGGTTTGTGGGGTCTTGAGGGTCTTAGGGGAGTTTGGGGAGGATTTGGGGGGTCTTGGGGGGTCTTGAGGGGGTTGGGGAGGATTTGGGGGGTCTTGGGGGGGGGTCTTGAGGGAGTTTGGGGGGGTCTAGGGGGGCGCCGGGGGGGGCGGGGCCGCGGCTGCAGGAGCGGCTGCGCAGGACCCCCCCCTCCCCCCCCCGGCTGCCGGTGAGAGACCCCCCCTCTATTTGGGGAGGGGTCCTGGGGGGGGTTGGGGGGGGTTTGGGGGGATTTTGGCGGTTTGGGGAGGATTTGGGGGGTCTTGGGGGGATTTGGGGGGTCTTGGGGGGGGTCTTGAGGGGGTTGGGGGGGTTTGGGGGGGATTTGAGGGGGTTTGGGGGGATTTGGGGGGGATTTGGGGAGGATTTGGGGGGCTTTGAGGGGATTTGGGGGGGATTAGGGGGGTCTTGAGGGAGTTTGGGGGGGGTTTGGGGGGTCTTGAGGGCGTCTTGGGGGGATTTGAGGGGTCTTGGGGAGGTCTTGAGGGGGATTTTGGGGGGTCTTGAGGGGGTTTGTGGGGGTCTTGAGGGGGTTTGGAGGGGATTTGGAGGGAATTTGGGGGGTCTTGGGGGGATTTGGGGGGTCTTGGGGGGGTCTTGAGGGAGTTTGGGGGGGATTTGGGGGGTCTTGAGGGGGTTTGGGGGGAATTTGGGGCGTATTGAGGGGGTTTGGGGGGTCTTGGGGGGATATTGGGGGATCTTGAGGGTCTTGGGGAGGTCTTGGGGGGTATTTGGGGGGTCTTGGGGGGTCTTGGGGGGGTTTGGGGGGGATTTGGGGGGTCTTGGGGGGGATTTTGGGGGGTCTTGGGGGGTCTGTGGGGGTCTTGAAGGGGATTTGTGGGGTCTTGGGGGGAATTTGGGGGGTCTTGAGGGGGTCTGGGGGGAATTTGGGGGGTCTTGGGGGTTTTGGGGGGTTTAAGGGGGATTTTGGGGGGGATTTGGGGGTCCTGAAGGGTTTTTTGGGGAATTTGAGGGGGGTTTGAGGGAGATGTGGGGGGTCCTGGGGGGGTTTTGGGGGTCCCTGGGGGGGTCTCCGTATTTTGGGGACCCCTCCTCAAATTTGGGGTGTCCGGGGGGGGGGTCAGGAGTGGCCCTGGGGGGGGGGGGGACTTGGGGGGGTTCCCAGTTGGGAACTGGGATTTGGGGGAGGGTCCCAGTTAAATTTGGGGGGTCCCAGGGGTGTCCTGGGGGGTTTTGGGGGGTCCCCGGGGGGGGTCTCCGGATTTTGGGGACCCCTCCTCAAATTTGGGGTGTCCGGGGGGGGTCAGGAGTGGCCCTGGGGGGGGGAACTGGGTTGGTCCCAGTTGGGAACTGGGAGTTGGGGGAGGGTCCCAGTTAAATTTGGGGGTCCTGGGGGGGTCCCGGGGGGGTCCTGGGGGGGTCTCCGGATTTTGGAGACCCCTCCTCAAATTTGGGGTGTCCGGGGGGGGGTCAGGAGTGGCCCTGGGGGGGGGGGAACTGGGGGGGGGGGGGTCCCAGTTGGGAACTGGGATTTGTGGGAGGGTCCCAGTTAAATTTGGGGGGTCCTGGGGGGGGTCCTGGGGGGTCCCGGGGGGGTCCTGGGGGGGTCTCCGGATTTTGGGGACCCCTCCTCAAATTTGGGGTGTCCGGGGGGGGTCAGGAGTGGCCCTGGGGGGGGGGGGGGAACTGGGGGGGGGGTCCCAGCTGGGAACTGGGATTTGGGGGAGGGTCCCAGTTAAATTTGGGGGGTCCTGGGGGGGTCCTGGGGGGGTCTCCGTATTTTGGGGACCCCTCCTCAAATTTGGGGTGTCCGGGGGGGGGTCAGGAGTGGCCCTGGGGCTCCAGCGAGCGCCTCCCGCTGCCCGTGCACACCAGTGCGGGACTGGTGCTGCCGCCGCTGGACTGGGAGGGCTGGAGGGGCCAGCTCTGGTGAGACTGGGAGGGACTGGGAGGGACTGGGAGGGACTGGGAGGGGACTGGGAGGGACTGGGAGGGACTGGGAGGGGACTGGGAGGGACTGGGAGGGACTGGGAGGGACTGGGAGGGACTGGGAGGGACTGGGATGGACTGGGAGGGACTGGGGGGGACTGGGAGGGAACTGGGATGGACTGGGAGGGACTGGGAATGGACTGGGAATGGACTGGGAGGGACTGGGAGGGACTGGGATGGACTGGGAGGGACTGGGAGGGGATTGGGAGGGGATTGGGGGGGGACTGGGAGGGACTGGGAGGGACTGGGAGGGACTGGGATGGACTGGGATGGACTGGGAGGGACTGGGAGGGACTGGGAGGGACTGGGATGGACTGGGATGGACTGGGAGGGAACTGGGAGGGACTGGGAGGGGATTGGGAGGGGATTGGGATGGACTGGGAGGGACTGGGAGGGACTGGGATGGACTGGGATGGACTGGGATGGACTGGGATGGACTGGGAGGGACTGGGATGGACTGGGAGGGGGTTGGGAGGGACTGGGAGGGACTGGGAGGGACTGGGGGGGAACTGGGAGGGGATTGGGAGGGACTGGGAGGGACTGGGAGGGACAGGGGTGGACTGGGAGGGGCTGGGATGGACTGGGATGGGACTGGGAGGGAACTGGGAGGGACTGGGAGGGGACTGGGAGGGACTGGGAGGGACTGGGATGGACTGGGAGGGAACTGGGAGGGACTGGGAGGGACTGGGAGGGACTGGGAGGGACTGGGATGGACTGGGAGGGACTGGGGGGGACTGGGATGGACTGGGATAGACTGGGAGGGGACTGGGATGGACTGGGATAGACTGGGAGGGATTGGGAGGGACTGGGATGGACTGGGAGGGACTGGGAGGGACTGGGAGGGACTGGGATGGACTGGGAGGGGGTTGGGAGGGACTGGGAGGGACTGGGAGGGACTGGGGGGGAACTGGGAGGGGACTGGGAGGGACTGGGAGGGACTGGGAGGGGACTGGGAGGGGACTGGGAGGGACTGGGAGGGGACTGGGAGGGACTGGGAGGGACTGGGAGGGACTGGGAGGGACTGGGAGGGACTGGGAATGGACTGGGAGGGACTGGGGGGGACTGGGATGGACTGGGATAGACTGGGAGGGACTGGGATGGGACTGGGAGGGACTGGGGGGGACTGGGAGGGACTGGGAGGGAACTGGGGGGGACTGGGAGGGATTGGGGGGAACTGGGAGGGACTGGGAGGGACTGGGGGGACTGGGAGGGACTGGGAGGGACTGGGAGGGACTGGGAGGGATTGGGGGGAACTGGGAGGGACTGGGGGAGGATTGGGAGGGACTGGGATGGACTGGGAGGGATTGGGGGGAACTGGGAGGGACTGGGAGGGGATTGGGAGGGACTGGGGGGGACTGGGAGGGACTGGGAGGGGATTGGGGGGGACTGGGAGGGACTGGGATGGACTGGGAGGGACTGGGATGGGACTGGGAGGGGATTGGGGGGAACTGGGAGGGACTGGGAGGGAACTGGGAGGGACTGGGATGGACTGGGAGGGACTGGGAGGGACTGGGAGGGACTGGGAGGGACTGGGATGAACTGGGATGAACTGGGATGAACTGGGATGAACTGGGAGGTTCCCTGATGTCACTGGGATGTCACTGGTTCCTCACCAGTTCCTTACTGGTCCGTACTGGTTTATACCGGTCCGTACTGGTTTATCCTGGTCCGTACTGGTTTATACTGGTCCATACTGGTCCCTGACTGGTCCATACTGGTTTATACTGGTCCATACTGGTTTATACTGGTCTGTACTGGTTTATACTGGTCCGTAGTGGTTTATACTGGTCCGTAGTGGTTTATACTGGTCCATAGCGGTCCCTGACTGGTCCGTACTGGTTTATACTGGTCCGTACTGGTTTATACTGGTCCGTACTGGTCCCTGACTGGTCCGTACTGGTTTATTCTTGTCCCTGACTGGTTTATACTGGTCCGTACTGGTTTATACTGGTCCGTACTGGTTTATACTGGTCCGTACTGGTTTATACTGGTCCGTACTGGTCCCTGACTGGTCCGTACTGGTTTATACTGGTCCGTACTGGTTTATACTGGTCCGTACTGGTTTATACTGGTCCGTACTGGTTTATACTGGTCTGTACTGGTTTATACTGGTCCGTACTGGTTTATACTGGTCCATACTGGTCCCTGACTGGTCCGTACTGGTTTATACTGGTCCGTACTGGTCCATACTGGTCCGTACTGGTTTATATTGGTCCGTACTGGTTTATACTGGTCCATACTGGTTTATACTGGTCTGTACTGGTTTACACTGGTCTGTACCGGTCCCTAACTGGTCCGTACTGGTTTATACTGGTCCGTACTGGTTTATACTGGTCCATACTGGTTTATACTGGTCTGTACTGGTTTATACTGGTCTGTACTGGTTTATACTGGTCCATACTGGTCCCTGACTGGTCCATACTGGTTTATACTGGTCCGTACTGGTTTATACTGGTCCGTACTGGTTTATACTGGTCTGTACTGGTTTATACTGGTCCATACCGGTCCCTGACTGGTCCGTACTGGTTTATACTGGTCCGTACTGGTCCATACTGGTCCGTACTGGTCCATACTGGTCCGTACTGGTTTATACTGGTCCGTACTGGTTTATACTGGTCCGTACCGGTCCCTGACTGGTCCATACTGGTTTATACTGGTGCAGGTTCGCCGCCCGGCTGCTCTCGGGGGTTCTGGACTATCGGGAGCAGCTCCAGAGGTGGGGGAGGGGAAACTGGGGGGAACTGGGGGGAACTGGGGGGAACTGGGGGGAATTTTGGGACAAATTTGGGGAAATTTTGGGAGAATTTGGGGAATTTTGGGGGAATTTGGGGAAATTTGGGGAATTTGGGGGAATTTTGGGGAAATTTGGGGAATTTTGGGGAAATTCAGTGAATTTTGGGAAATTTGGGGGAAATTTTGGGGGGAAATTTGGGGAATTTGGGGAATTTTGCGGAAAATTTGGCAGAAATTTGGGGAAATTTGGGGGAATTTGGGGAATTTTGGGCAAATTTGGGGGAAATTTGGGGAAATTTGGGGAAATTTGGGGGAAATTTGGGGAGGGAAAATTTGGGGCAAATTTAGAGAAATTTGGGAAATTTGGGGAAATTTGGGGAAATTTGGCGGAAATTAGGGGAAATTTTGGGGGAATTTTGGGGGAAAATTGGGGAATTTTGGTGGCAATTTGGGGAATTTTGGGGGGAAATTTGGGGAATTTGGGGGATTTTGGGGAATTTTGAGGAAGTTTGGGGGAAATTTGGGAAATTTGGGGAATTTTGGAGGAATTTGGGGAATTTTGGGCAAATTTGGGGGAAATTTGGGGCAAATTGGGGAATTTTGGGGGAAATTTGGGGGAATTTTGGGGGAAATTTTGGGGAATTTTGGGGGAAATTTGAGGAAATTTGGGGAATTTGGGGAAAATTTGGGGAATTTTGGGGAAAATTTGGGAAATTTTGGGGGATTTTGGGGGAATTTGGGGAATTTTGGGGAAAATTTGGGGAAAATTGGGGTGAAAATTTGGGGGAAATTGGGGGGGAAATTTGCGGAAACTGGGGAAAATTTGAGAGAATTTGGGAAAATTTGGGGAATTTTGGGAAATTTAGGGAAATTGGGGGGAAATTTGGGGAATTTTGGGAAAATTTGGGGAATTTTGGGGGAAATTCAATGGAATTTGGGGAATTTTGGGGGAAATTTGGGGCAAATTTGGGGAATTTTGGGGGAAATTTGGGGAATTTTGGGGGAATTTGGGGACAAATTTGGGGGAAATTTTGGGGAATTTTCTGGGAAAATTGGGGGAAATTTTGGGAAATTTGGGAGGAATTTGGGGAATTTTGGGGGAAATTTGGGGAAAATTTGGGGGTTTCTGGAAATGTGGAAGAATTTGGAGTTTTTAGGGGGGATATTTTGGGGAGATTTTGGGGTTTTTAGGGGTAGATTTGGGTTTTTTTGGGTAATTTTATGATTTTTTTATTTTTTTAATTTTTTCGAGGTTTTTTCCGGTTTTTTTTGGGATTTCGAGATTTTTGGGGTCTCCCTGACCCCTTTTCCCCCCTCCCCAGCCGGGACCCCCCCTTGCCGAGGGTCCAGCCTTCACTTGGGGGTCCCGGGTGGGATTTTTGGGGGTTTTTTGGGATTTTTTTTTGTTATTTTTTTAATTTTTCGAGGTTTTTTTTCGGGGTTTTTTTGGATTTCGGGATTTTTGGGGTCTCCCTGACCCCTTTCCCCCCCTCCCCACCCAGGACCCCCCCAGCCGAGGGTCCAGCCCTCACTTGGGGGGTCCCGGGTGGGATTTTTGGGGTTTTTTTTGGGTAATTTTGGGATTTTTTTGGGTTTTTTTTAATTTTTTGAGGTTTTTTTCCGGGTTTTTTTTGGATTTCGGGATTTTTGGGGTCTCCCTGACCCCTTTCCCCCCTCCCCACCCAGGACCCCCCAATCCCTGGGTCCAGCCCTCACTTGGGGGGTCCCGGGTGAGATTTTTGGGGTTTTTTTGTTATTTTTTTGTTATTTTTTTAATTTTTCGAGTTTTTTTTCCGGGTTTTTTTTGGGATTTCGGGATTTTTGGGGTCTCCCTGACCCCTTTCCCCCCTCCCCACCCGCGACCCCCCCCCAGCCGAGGGTCCAGCCCTCACCTGGGGGGTCCCGGGTGGGATTTTTGGGGATTTTTATGATTTTTTGTTATTTTTTTAATTTTTCGAGGTTTTTTTCCGGGTTTTTTTTTGGGATTTCGGGATTTTTGGGGTCTCCCTGACCCTTTTCCCCCCTCCCCAGCCGGGACCCCCCCTTGCCGAGGGTCCAGCCTTCACTTGGGGGGTCCCGGGTGGGATTTTAATTTTGGATTTTTTTTGTTATTTTTTAAATTTTTCGAGGTTTTTTTCCGGGTTTTTTTTTGGGATTTCGGGATTTTTGCGGGTCTCCCTGACCCCTTTCCCCCCTCCCCACCCAGAACCCCCCCTTGCCGAGGGTCCAGCCCTCAACTTGGGGGGTCCCGGGTGGGATTTTTGGGGATTTTTATGATTTTTTTGTTATTTTTTAAATTTTTCGAGGTTTTTTTCCGGGTTTTTTTTTGGGATTTCGGGGATTTTTGGGGTCTCCTTGACCCCTTTTCCCCCTCCCCACCCGCGACCCCCCTTGCCGAGGGTCCAGCCCTCACTGGGGGGTCCCGGGTGGGATTTTTGGGGGTTCTTTATGATTTTTTTTGTTATTTTTTTAATTTTTTGAGGTTTTTTTTTCCGGGTTTTTTTGGGATTCCGGGATTTTTGGGGTCTCCCTGACCCTTTTCCCCCCTCCTCGCCCAGGACCCCCCCAGCCGAGGGTCCAGCCCTCACCTGGGGGGTCCCGGTGGGATTTTTGGGGTTTTTTTTGGGTAATTTTGGGGATTTTTTTGTTATTTTTTTAATTTTTCAATTTTTTTTTCCGGGTTTTTTTTTTTGGGATTTCGGGATTTTTGGGGTCTCCCTGACCCCTTTTCCCCCTCCCCACCCGCGACCCCCCCCTTGCCGAGGGTCCAGCCCTCACCTGGGGGGGTCCCGGGTGGGATTTTTGGGGTTCTTTATGATTTTTTTTGTTATTTTTTTAATTTTTTGAGCTTTTTTTTTTCGGGGGTTTTTTTTTGGGGATTTCGGGATTTTTGGGGTCTCCCTGACCCCTTCTTCCCCCCTCCCCAGCCGGGACCCCCCAATCCCTGGGTCCAGCCCTCACTTGGGGGGTCCCGGGTGGGATTTTTGGGGGTTTTTTGGGATTTTTTTGTTATTTTTTAAATTTTTCGAGGTTTTTTTCCGGGTTTTTTTTTTGGGATTTCGGGATTTTTGGGGTCTCCTTGACCCCTTTTACCCCCTCCCCACCCAGGACCCCCCCAGCCGAGGGTCCAGCCTTCACTTGGGGGGGTCCCGGGTGGGATTTTTGGGGTTTTTTTGTTATTTTTTTGTTATTTTTTTAATTTTTTTGAGGTTTTTTTCCGGGTTTTTTTTGGGATTTCGGGGATTTTTGGGGTCTCCCTGACCCCTTTTCCCCCTCCCCACCCAGGACCCCCCCCAGCCGAGGGTCCAGCCCTCACTTGGGGGGGTCCCGGTGGGATTTTTGGGGTTTTTTGGGTTTTTTTGGGATTTTTTTGTTATTTTTTTAATTTTTCGCGGTTTTTTTCCGGGTTTTTTTTTGGGATTTCGGGATTTTTTGGGGTCTCCCTGACCCCTTTCCCCCCTCCCCAGCCGGGACCCCCCCCCGAGCCCTGGGTCCAGGCCGCCTTCGGGGGGGTGCCGGGGTGCCGGGGGTCCCGGCGGGACGAGGTGCTGAGGGTCCCCCCGGGGGGCGCAGCCCCCCCGTTCGTCACCGTCAGCGCCAACGGCCAGGTGGGGGAGGGGCTGGGGGGAGGGCTGGGGGGGATTTGGGGGGGATTTGGGGGGGTTTGAGGGAATTTTGGGGGGATTTGTGGGAGTTTTGGGGGGATTTCGGGGGGATTAGAGGGGTCTGGGTGGGATTTTTGGGGGTTTTGGGGGGATTTGGGGGGTCCTGGGGGAGATTTTTGGGGGATTTGAGGGGGTTTGGGGGAGATTTTTGGGGGATTTGGGGGGGTCATGGGGGATTTTTTGGGGGATTTGGGGGGCCTGGGGGGGATTTAGGGGGGTCTGAGGGGATTTTTTGGGGATTTGGGGGGGTTTTGGGGGGATTTTGGGGGGTCCTGGGGGGATTTTGGGGGGTTTGGATGATATTGGGGAGGATTTGGGGGTCCTGGGGGGATTTTGGGGGGTTTGGATGAAATTGAGGGGGATTTGGGGGGTCCTGGGGGGGATTTGGGTGGTTTGGGGAGGATTTGGGGGATTTTGGGGGGTCCTGGGGGGGATTTTTGGGGGGTTTGGATGATATTGGGGAGGATTCGGGGGTCCTGGGGGGGATTTGGGGGTGTTTGGGGAGGATTTGGGGGTCCTGGGGGTGATTTTGGGGGGATTTTGGGGGGTTAGGATAAAATTGAGGGGGATTTGGGGGGGTCCTGGGAGGTGATTTGGGGAATTTTGGGAAGGTTTGGGGGGGATTTGGGGGTCCTGAGGGGGTTTTTGGGGGGATTCGGGGGTCCTGGGGGTTTTTTCGGGGGGGTCCCAATGAGTTTTTGGGGGGGGGGTCCTGGGGGGGATTTCGGGTGGGTTTAACCCCAAATTTCCTGGGCGGTTTTTTTTTATTTTTTTTTTTTTTGTTCCATTTCGTGCCCGTTCCAACCCAAATCTCGGGGGGGGGGTCTCTCCGCCTCCCCCTCCCCCTCCCCAGTTTTTCCTGGTGGGGGTCGCCTCCCCCTCGGGCCGGCCCCTCCCCCCCCCCGCCCTGCACGCGGCCCTGGGGGGGCTCCGGGCGCGCGCGGGGGGGGGAGGGGCGCTGGCCCATCCCCCCGTGGGGCTCCTGACGGGGCAGCACCGCCGCGACTGGGGGCGTGTCCACGGCTGCATGATGAGAGGTGAGGGGCGGGGCTTCACGGGGTGGGGTCGGGGTGTGGCACGGGTGGGGCTGGGAGGGGCTTTGGGCAGGATTTTTGGTGATTTTGGGGGGATTTTTGGGAGATTTTGGGCGGAAAAGCCACCTTTGGGGGCGGGGTTTCCTGTCTTGTGGGCGGGGCTTCACTGGGTGGGGTCGGGGTGTGGCACAGGTGGGGCTGGGAGGGGTTTTTGGGGGGGATTTTGGGGGATTTTGGGGGAATTTTGGGAGGAAGATCCCCTTTTGGGGGTGGGGTTTCCATGATGTGGGGCGTGGCTTAACTGGGTGTGGTCAGGGTGTGGTTCAGGTGGGGCTGGGTGGGGCTTTGAGTGGGATTTTGGGGGATTTTTGGGGGATTTTGGGGGGATTTTGGGAGATTTTGGGCGGAAAAGCACCTTTGGGGGCGGGGTTTCCTGTCTTGTGGGCGTGGCTTAACTGGGTTGTGGTCAGAGTGTGGTCCGGGTGGGGCTGGGAGGGGTTTTTGGGTGGGATTTTTTGGGATTTTTGGGGGATTTTTAGGGAATTTTGGGAGATTTTGGGCGGAAAAGCCACCTTTGGGGGCGGGGTTTCCTGTCTTGTGGGCGGGGGCTTAATTGGGTGTGGTCCGGGTGTGGCACAGGTGGGGCTGGGAGGGGTTTTTGGGTGGGATTTTT
Organism: Haemorhous mexicanus; assembly: GCF_027477595.1. Taxonomy (NCBI): domain Eukaryota; kingdom Metazoa; phylum Chordata; class Aves; order Passeriformes; family Fringillidae; genus Haemorhous; species Haemorhous mexicanus. Next base: position 15,945 of record NW_026775983.1, on the reverse strand, counting down.
GTGGATTTTTGGGGGATTTTTAGGGGATTTTGGGGAGATTTTGGGAGGAAAAGCCGCCTTTGTGGGCGGGGTTTCCTGTCTTGTGGCGGGGCTTAACTGGGTGTGGTCAGGGCGTGGGGCCCGGATGGGCTGGGAGGGGTTTTGGGGAAAATTTGGGGATTTTGGGGCAATTTTCCGTGATTTTGAGAGGAAAATCCCCTTTTGGGGGGCGGGATTTCATTTTGGTGGGCATGGCTTCATTGATTGTGGGCGGGGCTTAACTAGGTGTGGTCTGGGCGTGGCCGAGGTGGGGCTAGGAGGGGTTTGGGGGCGGATTTTGGGGGAATTTTGGGGATTTTTGGGGATTTGGGGGGAATAAGGGGAAAAAAAGGGAGGAGCAAATCTGTGTCGGGGCGGGGCCTAATGGTGAAACAAAAAAGGGGGCGGGGCTTGTTTGGGTGTGGCCCAGTGTGGCCGGGAGGATTTTTGGAACATTTTTGAGGGTGGGCGGGGTCTCAAAATTAAAATAATAATTTGGGGGGATTTGCGGGCGTGGCCTCGAGTGGGCGTGGCCTCATTTGGGCGGGAAAATCCCTTTGGTGGGCGTGGCTTCCATTTCCGAGCTATTTTTGGGAGGGGGAAATCACCAAATTTGGGGGTGGGCGTGTCCACACCTGGCCCAGGTGAGCTCACCTGAGCCAAGTGGGCGTGTCCAAGCCAAGCCCCGCCCCCTCAGACCGGTTAAGCCGCGCCTCCCTGGGGCGGATCCAGAGGAGCCTCCTCCTGCTGAGCCTGGACTCACCTGTGCTGGCCCCGCCCGGTGGGCGTGGCCCCGAGGGCGTGGCCGCCCAGGTGCTGCACGGGGGCGGGGCCAACGCCAACAGCGCCAATCGCTGGTGGGACAAGACCCTACAGGTGGGCGGGGCTTCAAATGGGGTGGGGTTACACCTGTGGGGGCGGGGCCTCACCTGCTCAGGTGTGGGGGAAACCCTGCAGGTGGGCGGGGCTTCAGATGGGGGGCGGGGTTTTTCCTTTTCCGGCTTTTTAATAAATTTGGGGGGGGGATTTGGGGGGGAAATGGGCGTGGCCAGGTGCGCTCACCTGCCCAGGTGAGTCCAGCTGTTTCAGGGCGTGGCTCTTGCCAGAATTTCCATTCCTCTTGGGATTTTTTGGGCTTTTTGGGGCGGATTTTTAGGAAAAATGGGCGTGGCCAGGTGCGCTCACCTGCCCAGGTGAGTCCAGGTGTTTCAGGGCGTGGCTCTCACCTGGATCCATTTTTAATTTGTTTTTTTCCGAACCAAAAATTCTTTTTTCTTCCTGGGATTTTTTTGGGGGGTATTTTTGGGAAAAATGGGCGTGGCCAGGTGCGCTCACCTGCCCAGGTGAGTCCAGGTGCTTCAGGGTGTGGCTCTCACCTGGATCCATTTTTAATTTGTTTTTTTCCGAACCAAAAATTCTTTTTTTTCCCTGGGATTTTTTTGGGGGGGTATTTTAGGAAAAATGGGCGTGGCCAGGTGCACTCACCTGCCCAGGTGATTCCCTCCAGCCCAGGTGTTTCAGGGCGTGGCTCTCACCTGGATCCATTTTTAATTTGTTTTTTTCCGAACCAAAAATTCTTTTTTCTTCCTGGGATTTTTTTGGGGGGATTTTTGGGAAAAATGGGCGTGGCCAGGTGCGCTCACCTGCCCAGGTGAGTCCAGGTGTTTCAGGGCGTGGCTCTTACCGGAATTTCCTTTCCTCTTGGGATTTTTTTGGGCTTTTTGGGGCGGATTTTTAGGAAAAATGGGCGTGGCCAGGTGCGCTCACCTGCCCAGGTGAGTCCAGGTGTTTCAGGGCGTGGCTCTCACCTGGATCCATTTTTAGTTTGGTTTTTCCAGAACCAAAAATTCTTTTTTTTCCCTGGAATTTTTTGGGTTTTTTGGGGGGGATTTTTTTTGATTTTTGGGGGGAAAATGGGCGTGGCCAGGTGCGCTCACCTGCCCAGGTGCGCTCCCCAGCTGGTGATTGGCCAGGACGGCACCTGCGGCGCCCTCTGGGACCCGGCCGTCATCGACGGCGCCGTGGTGGCCGAGCTGCTCGACCACGCCCTGGAGCACAGGTAAGCCCTAGGTGGGCGTGGCTTCGCTGCCACACCCCCCCCCACCCTTTTCAACCCCACCTGCGCTCAGGTGCGCTCGTTTTCCCGCCAAAACAGCCGCCGCTTAGGCCCCGCCCCTTCCCCCACGGCCACGCCCTCGCCCCTCCCCCCTCCGCAGCGGCTCCGCTTCAGCGTCGGGCCTGAGATCGCACCTGAGGTGGAGCGAGCCAAGAAACACCTGGACAGGTGAGGGGGGGGGGAGGGGCCTGGGGGTGGGGGAGGGGCGTGGCCTGACGCCGCCCCTCCCCCCAGCCTGGCGGCGGACGTGGACGTTCATTGCTTCAGCCACGAGGGCTTCGGAGAGGGGGCGGGGCCACGCGCCGAGGCCGTGGTGCAGGTGGGGCTGCAGGTGGCCTTCTACAGGTGAGGGGGCGGGGCCACACCTGGGGGAGGGGGAGGGGCTTGGGGGACTCACCTGGGGGAGGGGAGGGGCTTGGGGGACTCACCTGGGGGAGGGGAGGGGGTGGAGGGGTTTACCTGGGCCCTGTGGGACTCACCTGTGCTCAGGTGTGCTCACCTGTGCAGGTGGGGTTCTGCAGGTGAGGGGTGGGGCCTGCACGTGGGGGAGGGGGAGGGGCTTGGGGGACTCACCTGGGGGAGGGGAGGGGCTTGGGGGACTCACCTGGGGGAGGGGAGGGGGTGGGGGAGCTCACCTGGGCGCTGCGGGACTCACCTGTGCTCAGGTGTGCTCACCTGTGCAGGTGGGGTTCTGCAGGTGAGGGGGAGGGGCCACACCTGGGGGAGGGGGAGGGGCTTGGGGGAGCTCACCTGGGGGAGGGGAGGGGGTGGGGGAGCTCACCTGGGCCCTGCGGGACTCACCTGTGCTCAGGTGTGCTCACCTGTGCAGGTGGGGTTCTGCAGGTGAGGGGGCGGGGCCACACCTGGGGGAGGGGGAGGGGCTTGGGGGACTCACCTGGGGGAGGGGAGGGGGGTGGGGGAGCTCACCTGGGCCCTGTGGGACTCACCTGTGCTCAGGTGTGCTCACCTGTGCAGGTGGGGTTCTGCAGGTGAGGGGGCGGGGTCACACCGAGGGTCAGGTGAGCTCACCTGTCCCCACCCAGGTGAGGCTGTCCAGGTACAGGGGACACACCTGAGCTCAGGTGAGTCTGTCCAGGTGTACAAGGGACACACCTGAGCCCAGGTGAGCTCACCTGTCCATCCAGGTGAGGCTGTACAGGTACAGGGGGAGGTCACACCCACACACCTGAGCCCAGGTGAGCTCACCTGTCCATCCAGGTGAGGCTGTACAGGTACAGGGGGAGGTCACACCCACACACCTGAGCCCAGGTGAGCTCACCTGTCCATCCGGGTGGGGCTCTACAGGTGTACACAGGACACACCTGAGCCCAGGTGAGGCTCTGCAGGTACACCTGAGCCCAGGTGAGCTCACCTGTCCATCCAGGTGAGGCTGTACAGGTGTACACAGGACACACCTGAGCCCAGGTGAGGTTCTGCAGGTACACCTGAGCCCAGGTGAGCTCACCTGTCCATCCAGGTGGGGCTGTACAGGTACAGGGGGAGGTCACACCCACACACCTGAGTCCAGGTGAGCTCACCTGTACATCCAGGTGAGGCTGTACAGGTACAGGGTGAGGTCACACCCACACACCTGAGCCCAGGTGAGCTCACCTGTCCATCCAGGTGAGGCTGTACAGGTACAGGGTGAGGTCACACCCACACACCTGAGCCCAGGTGAGCTCACCTGTGACCCCCAGGTGGGGCTGTACAGGTACAAGGGGAGGTCACACCCACACACCTGAGCCCAGGTGAGCTCACCTGTCCATCCAGGTGAGGCTCTACAGGTGTACACAGGACACACCTGAGCCCAGGTGAGGCTCTGCAGGTACACCTGAGCCCAGGTGAGCTCACCTGTCCATCCAGGTGGGGCTGTACAGGAACAGGGGGAGGTCACACCCACACACCTGACCCAGCTGAGCTCACCTGTGACCCCCAGGTGAGGCTGTACAGGTACAGGGGGAGGTCACACACACACACCTGACCCAGGTGAGCTCACCTGTCCATCCAGGTGAGGCTCTACAGGTACAGGGGGAAGTCACACCCACACACCTGTGCCCAGGTGAGCTCACCTGTCCATCCAGGTGAGGCTCTACAGGTGTACACAGGACACACCTGAGCCCAGGTGAGCTCACCTGTGATGCCCAGGTGGGGCTGTACAGGTACAGGGGGAGGTCACACCCACACACCTGAGCCCAGGTGAGCTCACCTGTCCATCCAGGTGAGGCTGTACAGGTACAGGGGGAGGTCACACCCACACACCTGAGCCCAGGTGAGCTCACCTGTCCATCCAGGTGAGGCTGTACAGGTACAGGGGGAGGTCACACCCACACACCTGAGCCCAGGTGAGCTCACCTGTCCATCCAGGTGAGGCTGTACAGGTACAGGGGGAGGTCACACCCACACACCTGAGCCCAGGTGAGCTCACCTGTCCATCCAGGTGAGGCTGTACAGGTGTACACAGGACACACCTGAGCCCAGGTGAGGTTCTGCAGGTACACCTGAGCCCAGGTGAGCTCACCTGTGATGCCAAGGTGGGGCTGTACAGGTACAGGGGGAGGTCACACCCACACACCTGACCCAGGTGAGCTCACCTGTCCATCCAGGTGAGGCTCTACAGGTGTACACAGGACACACCTGAGCCCAGGTGAGCTCACCTGTGATGCCCAGGTGGGGCTGTACAGGTACAGGGGGAGGTCACACCCACACACCTGAGCCCAGGTGAGCTCACCTGTCCATCCAGGTGAGGCTGTACAGATACAGGGGGAGGTCACACCCACACACCTGAGCCCAGGTGAGCTCACCTGTCCATCCAGGTGAGGCTCTACAGGTACAGGGGGAGGTCACACCCACACACCTGAGCCCAGGTGAGCTCACCTGTCCATCCAGGTGAGGCTGTACAGGTACAGGGGGAGGTCACACCCACACACCTGAGCCCAGGTGAGCTCACCTGTCCATCCAGGTGAGGCTGTACAGGTGTACACAGGACACACCTGAGCCCAGGTGAGGCTCTGCAGGTACACCTGAGCCCAGGTGAGCTCACCTGTGATGCCAAGGTGGGGCTGTACAGGTACAGGGGGAGGTCACACCCACACACCTGACCCAGGTGAGCTCACCTGTCCATCCAGGTGAGGCTCTACAGGTGTACACAGGACACACCTGAGCCCAGGTGAGCTCACCTGTGATGCCCAGGTGGGGCTGTACAGGTACAGGGGGAGGTCACACCCACACACCTGAGCCCAGGTGAGCTCACCTGTCCATCCAGGTGAGGCTGTACAGGTGTACACAGGACACACCTGAGCCCAGGTGAGGTTCTGCAGGTACACCTGAGCCCAGGTGAGCTCACCTGTGATGCCCAGGTGGGGCTGTACAGGTACAGGGGAAGGTCACACCCACACACCTGAGCCCAGGTGAGCTCACCTGTCTATCCAGGTAAGGCTGTACAGGTACAGGGGGAGGTCACACCCACACACCTGAGCCCAGGTGAGCTCACCTGTCCATCCAGGTGAGGCTCTACAGGTGTACACAGGACACACCTGTGCCCAGGTGAGGCTCTACAGGTACAAGGGGAGGTCACACCCACACACCTGAGCCCAGGTGAGCTCACCTGTCCATCCAGGTGAGGCTCTGCAGGTACAGGGGGAGGTCACACCCACACACCTGAGCCCAGGTGAGCTCACCTGTCTATCCAGGTAAGGCTGTACAGGTACAGGGGGAGGTCACACCCACACACCTGAGCCCAGGTGAGCTCACCTGTCCATCCAGGTGAGGCTCTACAGGTGTACACAGGACACACCTGAGCCCAGGTGAGCTCACCTGTCCATCCAGGTGAGGCTCTACAGGTGTACACAGGACACACCTGAGCCCAGGTGAGGCTCTGCAGGTACACCTGAGCCCAGGTGAGGCTCTGCAGGTACACCTGTGCCCAGGTGAGCTCACCAGTGATGCCCAGGTGGGGCTGTACAGGTACAGGGGGAGGTCACACCCACACACCTGAGCCCAGGTGAGCTCACCTGTCCATCCAGGTGAGGCTCTGCAGGTACAGGGGGAGGTCACACCCCACACACCTGTGCCCAGGTGAGCTCACCTGTCTATCCAGGTAAGGCTGTACAGGTACAGGGGGAGGTCACACCCACACACCTGAGCCCAGGTGAGCTCACCTGTCCATCCAGGTGAGGCTCTACAGGTGTACACAGGACACACCTGAGCCCAGGTGAGGCTCTGCAGGTACACCTGAGCCCAGGTGAGGCTCTGCAGGTACACCTGTGCCCAGGTGAGCTCACCAGTGATGCCCAGGTGGGGCTGTACAGGTACAAGGGGAGGTCACACACACACACCTGAGCCCAGGTGAGGTTCTACAGGTACACCTGTGCCCAGGTGAGCTCACCTGTCCCGCAGGGCCCACGGCTCCCTGTGTGCCACCTGCGAGCCGCTGTCGCTGCGCCGGGTCTTACCTGGCTGCACCGACCTGCTGCGCCCACCTGGGCCGCCCTGCCTGGCCCTGGCGCGCGCCCTCGACGACCCCGACGCGCAGGTGAGGGGCACAGGTGGGCGCAGGGGAGGGGGCGGGGCTGGGGTGGGCACAGGTGTGACCAGGTGAGGGGCACAGGTGGGCGCAGGGGAGGGGGCGGGGCTGGGGTGGGCACAGGTGTGCCCAGGTGAGGGCGTGGCCCCACCCAGGTGTGCCCAGGTGTGCCCAGGGTGTACTCAGGTGTACCCAGGTGTGCCCAGGTGTTCCAAGTTGTGCCCAGGTGAGGGCGTGGCCCCACCCCGGTGTGCCCAGGGTGTACTCAGGTGTACCCAGGTGTGGCCAGGTGAGGGCGTGGCCCCACCCAGGTGTGCCCAGGTGTGCCCAGGGTGTACTCAGGCACACTCAGGTGTGGCCAGGTGAGGGCGTGGCCCCACCCAGGTGTGCCCAGGTGTGATCCAGGTGTGTCCCCAGCCCGAGGAGCTGCTGGCGCTGCTGCGCGAGGCCGTGGAGGCGCAGGAGAGCCGCACGCAGGAGGTGAGCGGGGACAGGTGGGCTCAGGTGGGCTCAGGTGAGGCTGGGCGTGGCTCTGGGTGTGTCCAGGTGTGTGTCCAGGTGTGTGGGTGTGGCTTTGGGTGTGTCCAGGTGTGCTCAGGTGTGTGTCCAGGTGTGTGGGTGTGGCTTTGGGTGTGTCCAGGTGTGTCCAGGTGTGCTCAGGTGCGCCCAGGTGTGTGTCCAAGTGTGTGGGTGTGGCTTTGGGTGTGTCCAGGTGTGTGTCCAGGTGTGTGGGTGTGGCTTTGGGTGAGTCCAGATGTGTCCAGTTGTGCCCAGGTGTGTGTCCAGGTGAGTGGGCGTGGTCACACAGTTAACCCCTCACCTGCCCAGGTGTTATCAGGCCAGGGAGTGGAGCGACACCTGCAGGGGCGGGGTTTGGAGGTGTGTCCAGGTGAGTGGGCGTGGCTTTGGGTGTGTCCAGGTGTGCTCAGGTGTGTCCAGGTGTGTAGGTGTGGCTTTGGGTGTGTCCAGGTGTGTGTTCAGGTGTGTGGGTGTGGTTTTGGGTGTGTCCAGGTGTGTCCAGGTGTGTGTCCAGGTGAGTGGGCGTGGTCACACAGGTAACCCCTCACCTGCCCAGGTGTTATCAGGCCAGGGGGCGGAGCGGCACATGCAGGGGCGGGGTTTGGGGGTGTGTCCAGGTGAGTGGGCGTGGCTTTGGGTGTGTCCAGGTGTGCTCAGGTGTGTCCAGGTGTGTAGGTGTGGCTTTGGGTGTGTCCAGGTGTGTGTCCAGGTGTGTGGGTGTGGTTTTGGGTGTGTCCAGGTGTGTCCAGGTGTGTGTCCAGGTGAGTGGGCGTGGTCACACAGGTAACCCCTCACCTGCCCAGGTGTTATCAGGCCAGGGGGCGGAGCGACACCTGCAGGGGCTGGGTTTGGGGGTGTGTCCAGGTGAGTGGGCGTGGTCACACAGGTAACCCCTCACCTGCCCAGGTGCTCTCGGGCCAGGGGGCGGAGCGACACCTGCAGGGGCTGCGGCAGGCGGCGCTGGCGGCCGGGGAGCCCCTCCCCGAAATCTTCCTGGACCCCGCCTACGCCCAGGCCACGCACTTCCGGCTCTGCACCCTGCAGGTAACCCCGGCACACCTGGGGGAGCCCCAAAGCACCTGGGGGAACCCCAGATCTACCTGGGGGAGCCTCAAATTCACCTGGGGGAGGCAAAAATCCACCTGGGAATCCCTAAAATGCACCTGAGGGAAGCCAAAATCCACCTGGAGGAGCCTAAATTCACCTGGGGGAGGCAAAAATCACCTGGGGGAGCCCAAAATCACCTGGGGGAGGCAAAAATTCCCCTGGGAGAACCCAAAATCCACCTGGAGGAGCCCGAAATCCACCTGGGGGAACCCAAAAAACACCTGGGGGAGCCCCAAATCACCTGGGGGAACCCAAAATTCACCTGGGGGAGCCCAAAATCACCTGGGGAGCCCAAAAATCACCTGGGGGAGGCAAAAATCCACCTGGGGAGACCCCAAAATCACCTGGGGAAACACAAAATCACCTGGGGGAGCCCAAAATTCACCTGGGAGAACCCGAAATCCACCTGGGGGATGCAAAACTCACCTGGGGGAGCCCAAAATCACCTGGGGAACCCAAAAAACACCTGGGGGAGCCCCAAATCACCTGGGGGAAGCCAAAATCCACCTGGGAGACCTCAGAAAACACCTGGGGGAGGCAAAAATCCACCTGGGGGAACCCAAAAAACACCTGGGGAGCCCCAAATCACCTGGGGGAACCCAAAATTCACCTGGGGGAGCCCAAAATCACCTGGGGAGGCAAAAATTCACCTGGGGAGACCCCAAAATCACCTGGGGGGAGGCAAAAATCCACCTGGGGGACCTCAAAAAACACCTGGGGGAGGCAAAAATGCACCTGGGGGAGCCCAAAATTCACCTGGGGGAGCCCAAAATCACCTGGGGGAACCCAAAATTCACCTGGGAGAACCCAAAATCCACCTGGGGGAGGCAAAATTCACCTGGGCAAGCCCGAAATCCACCTGGGGGAGGCAAAAATCCACCTGGGGGACCTCAAAAAACACCTGGGGGAGCCCAAAATCACCTGGGGGAGGCAAAAATCCACCTGGAGGAGCCCAAAATCCCCCTGGGGAACCCCAAATCACCTGGGGGAGGCAAAATTCACCTGGGGGAGGCAAAAATCCACCTGGGGAGACCCCAAAATCGCCTGGGGGAGCTCAAAATCACCTGGGGGAACCCAAAATTCACCTGGGAGAGCCCAAAATCACCTGGGGGAGGCAAAAATCCACCTGAGGGAACCCAAAATTCACCTGGGAGAACCCGAAATCCACCTGGGGGAGGCAAAAATCCACCTGGGGGAACCCAAAAAAACACCTGGGGGAGCCCCAAATCACCTGGGGGAGGCAAAAATCCACCTGGGGGAGGCAAAAATCCACCTGGGGAGACCCCAAAATCGCCTGGGGGAACCCAAAATCACCTGGGGGAGCCCAAAATTCACCTGGGAGAGCCCAAAATCACCTGGGGGAGCCCCAAATCACCTGGGGGAACCCAAAATTCACCTGGGGGAACCCAAAATCACCTGGGGAAACACAAAATCCACCTGGGAGAGCCCGAAATCCACCTGGGGGAGCCCAAAATCCACCTGGGGGAGGCAAAAATGCACCTGGGGAGACCCCAAAATCACCTGGGGGAGCCCCAGATCTACCTGGGGGAGGCAAAAATCCACCTGGGAATCCCTAAAATGCACCTGGGGGAGCCCAAAGTCGACCTGGGGAACCCCAAAAATGCCCCAAAATCCTCCCAAAATCCCCCAAATCCTCCAAAATCCCCAAAATTCCCCAAATCCCCCAAAAATTCTCCCCCAAAAACCCCCAAATCCACTAAAACCCCCCAAAATCCCTCCAAAATTTGCCCAAAATCCCAAAAAAAATCCCCCAAAATCTCCTCAAAATCCCCTTAAACTCCCAAAAATTCCCCAAAATTCCCCCAAATCCACTAAAACCCCCCAAAATCCCTCCAAAAAATTGCCCAAAATCCCCTGAAATCACCTCAAACCCCCCAAAATCCCTCAAACTTTGACATAAATCCTCCAAAACTCCCCAAAAAATCAAAAAAAATCCCCTTAAACTCCCACTAACCCCCCAAAATTTCCCCAAATTCCCCCTAAAATCCCCAAAAATCCCCCTAAATCCCCCAAAATCCCTCAAATTTCCCCTCAAATCCCCCAAAATCCCCCAAATCCACTAAACCCCCCCCAAAATCTCCCCCAAAACCCCCCAAATTCCCCCAAATTCCCCCTAAAACCCCCAAAATCCCCCTAAAACCCCCAAAATCCCCCAAATTTCCCCAAATTTCCCCAAATCCCCCCCAACCCCCCCTGACACCCCTCCCCTCCCCCGCCCAGGTGCGCTCCCGCGAGGGCTCCTGGCTGCTCCGGGGTCCCCTGGTCCCTGACGGTTACGGGGTGGGGGTGGGGCACGTGGCCCCGCCCCCCTCGCGACCCCCGGGACCCCTCCCCCGCGGGGGGGGGCGGGGCTACGCGTGGCCGTCACCGCCTTCACCTGCTGCAGCCACACCCAGGCCGCGCACCTGGCGGGGCCATCCGCGGCGTCTTCGACCGCCTGGGGGAGCTGCTCAGGGGGAGGAGCCTCGGGTGAGCCACGCCCACACCTGGAAGGACACGCCCACCCCCCCAAAATTGTACACACCTCCCCCTCCCCCCCCTCCCAAGGTTGGAATTTGGGGTGAAAAAGCGCCAGGAACGGGAACGGAAATAAAGGAAAAGTTTTGGTTTCGTTGTTGGTGGTTTTGGGGTCGGGATTCGGGAAATCCCGGCCGGATTTGGGGATCGGAATTTGGGGGGGATCCGGGAGGGGTTTGGGGAATTTGGGGCTGGGATTTGGGGGGTGGATCCGGCTCCAGTCCAGGGGATCCAGGCCGGGTTTTGGGGTTGGATCCTGATCCAGTCCAGGCCAGGTTTTGGGGGTTGATCTGGTCCAATCCACTGGAATCCAGGCCGGGTTTTGGGGGTGGATCCTGATCCAGTCCAGGCCAGGATTTGGGGGTGGATCCTGATCCAGTCCAGGCCAGGTTTTGGGGGTGGATCCTGATCCAGTCCAGGCCGGGTTTTGGGGGTGGATCCTGATCCAATCCAGGCCAGGTTTTGGGGGTGGATCCTGATTCAGTCCAGGCCGGGTTTTGGGGGTGGATCCTGATCCAATCCAGGCAGGTGTTGGGGGTTGATTCCTATCCAATCCACTGGAATCCAGGCCGGGTTTTGGGGCTCAATCCTAATCCAATCCAGGCCGGGTTTTAGGGGTTGATTCCAGTCCAATCCACTGGAATCCAGGCCAGTTTTTGCAGGATCCAAGCTGGGTTTTGGGGCTCAATCCTGATCCAATCCAGGCCGGGATTTGGGGGTGGATCCGGCCCCAATCCAGAGGATCCAGGCCAGGTTTTGGGGGTGGATCCTGATCCAATCCAGGCCAGGATTACGGGCTCAATCCTGATCCAATCCAGGCCGGGTTTTGGGGATTGATTCCAGTCCAATCCACTGGAATCCAGGCCAGGTTTTGGAGGATCTAGGCCAGGTTTTGGGGCTCAATCCTGATCCAGTCCAGGCCGGGATTTAGGGGTGGATCTGGCCCCAATCCAGCAGAATCCAGGCCAGGATTTGGGAGTTAAACTGGCCCCAATCCAGCAGAATCCAGGCCAGGATTTGGGGGTTAAACTGGCCCCAATCCAGCAGAATCCAGGCCAGGTTTTGGGGGTGGATCCTGATTCAGTCCAGGCCAGGTTTTGGGGCTCAATCCTGATCCAATCCAGGCCGGATTTTGGGGGTGGATCCTGATCTAATCCAGGCCGGGTTTTGGGGGTTGATCCAGTCCAATCCACTGGAATCCAGGCCAGGTTTTGGGGGATCCAGGACGGATTTTGGGGCTCAATCTTGATCCAATCCAGGCTGGGTCTTGGGGGTTGATTCCAGCCCCGAACCAGGGAATCCAGGCCAGGATTTGCAGGATCCAAGCTGGGTTTTGGGGCTCAATCCTGATCTAGTCCAGTCTGGGATTTTGGGGTGGATCCGGCCCCAATCCAGAGGATCCAGGCCAGGTTTTGGGGGTGGATCCTGATCCAATCCAGGCCAGGATTTCGGGCTCAATCCTGATCCAATCCAGGCCAGGTTTTGGGGATTGATTCCAGTCCAATCCACTGGAATCCAGGCCAGGTTTTGCAGGATCTAGGCCAGGTTTTGGGGCTCAATCCTGATCCAGTCCAGGCCGGGATTTGGGGGTTAAACTGGCCCCAATCCAGCAGAATCCGGGCCAGGTTTTGGGGGTGGATCCTGATTCAGTCCAGGCCTGGTTTTGGGGCTCAATCCTGATCCAATCCAGGCCGGGTTTTGGGGGTGGATCCTGATCTAATCCAGGCCGGGTTTTGGGGGTTGATCCAGTCCAATCCACTGGAATCCAGGCCAGGTTTTGGGGGATCCAGGCCGGGTTTTGGGGCTCAATCCTGATCCAATCCAGGCCAGGATTTGGGGGTTGATTCCAGCCCCGAACCAGGGAATCCAGGCCAGGATTTGGCATTTAAAGAAGCTCCAATCCAAAGAATCTAGGCCGGGATTTGGGGTCGACCATGATCCGATCCAGTGGGATCCAGGCCGGGATTTCAGGGATTTGAGAAAGCTCCAATCTCTGGAATCCAGGCCGGGTTTTGCTGGATCCAGGCCGGGATTTGGGCTCGATCCTGATCCGATCCTGGGAATCCAGGCCAGGATTTGAGATTGATCCTGATCTGATCCAGGGAATCCAGGGGATCTAGGCCAGGATTTGGGCTCGATCCTTATCCAATCCAGGGAATCCAGGCCGGGATTTGGGCTCGATCCTGCTCCGATTCCAGGCCGGGTTTTGGGGGATCCAGGCCAGGATTTGGGCTCGATCCTTATCCAATCCAGGGAATCCAGGCCGGGATTTGGGCTTGATCCTGATCTGATCCAGGGAATCCAGGCCGGGATTTGGGCTCGATCCTGATCCAATCCAGGGAATCCAGGCCAGGATTTGAGCTCCATCCTGCTCCGATCCAGGCCGGGTTTTGGGGGATCCAGGCCGGGATTTGGGCTCGATCCTGCTCCGATCCAGGGAATCCAGGCCAGGATTTGAGCTCCATCCTGCTCCGATCCAGGCCGGGTTTTGGGGGATCCAGGCCAGGATTTGGGCTCGATCCTGATCCAATCCAGGGAATCCAGGCCGGGATTTGGGCTCGATCCTGATCCGATCCAGGGAATCCAGGCCGGGATTTGAGCTCCATCCTGCTCCAATCCAGGCCGGGTTTTGGGGGATCCAGGCCGGGATTTGGGCTCGATCCTGATCCAATCCAGGGAATCCAGGCCGGGATTTGAGCTCCATCCAGCTCCGATCCAGGCCGGGTTTTGGGGGATCCAGGCCGGGATTTGGGCTCGATCCTGATCCAATCCAGGGAATCCGAGCCGGGATTTGGGCTCGATCCTGATCCGATCCAGGGAATCCGGGCCGAGATTTGGGCTCGATCCACTCCAGCGGATCCAGGCCGGGTTTTGGGGGTGCCGGTCCCGGTTCGGCCCGGCCATGGCGGCCGAAAAACCCGGTACGGAGCGGGGGAGGGGAGGGGAGGGGAGGGGGGGATCGGGGTTGGGGAGGGGTCCCCGAAATTTGGGGGAGGGGGAGTGCTCGAGATGTGGGGGATGGGGGGGGAGCTCCGCGAGACCCCTCCCCCCAGGATGCTAAAAATAACCTGAATTGGGGGGGGGGGGGGGGAGGGGCGACCCAAAAACGTGGGGGGGGGGGGGGGAGGTGGGGGAGGGGATTTTTTTTTTGTGGGGAGGGGGAGGGGATTTGGGAGGGGGGGGTCGGATGTTTTAGGGGGGGTGGGGGGATGGAGTTTTGGGGGGGGGGATGGGAATTTTGGGGTGGGGGATGGGAATTTTGGGGTGGCGGTCGCGGTGCTGACCCCTCCCCCCTCCCCCCTTTTTTTCCCCCTCCCCCCCCTCTCTCTCCCCTCCCCCACCCCCCTCCCCCCTCCCCCTCCCCCCCCCCCCCCCAGGAGGGCCGGACGGGGCTCCCCACGCCTCCCCTCCCCCCTACGGCCCCCCAGCCCCTCCCCCCGGCCCCCTGCTGGGTGGGGGAGGGGCCGCCACCTTGCCCCGGGGTTTCCCAGGGGCCGCCACCTTACCCCGGGGGGGGGCGGGGCCGTTCGGCTGGGGGGGGGGGTGGGGGAGGGGCGCTGGGGGGGGGTGGGGGGAGGGGGCGCTGGGGGCGGCCACGCTTCCGAGGGGGCTGGCGGGGGGCGGGGCCGGGGGGGCGGGGCCGGGAGGGGGAGGGGTGGCGCACGCGGCCACGCTGCCCAGGCCTCCCCCCCACCCCCACCACGCCCCTCCCCCTCAACCCTACGGGGCGGGGCCGGGCCCCTCCCCCAGCTCGGCCCCTCCCCCCACCCCCCGTGGGGTTCGCCGCCCCTCCCCCACCCCCGTTCGCGCTGCAGCTGCAGCCCTGCGCCGCCTACCTGCCCGTCTACCCCGTGGGACAGGTGAGGGGGCGGGGCCAAGGGGGGCGGGGCCAAAGGGGGCGGGGGCGGGTAAAGGGGAGGTGTGGTTAAAAAGGGGCGTGGTTGGACAGGAGGTGGGCGGGGTTAAAGAGGGGGCGTGGTTTAAAATTAAGCGGTTGGAAGGGGTGGGGTTAAAGGCGGGTGTGGTTAAAGGGGTGTGGCTAGAGATGGGTGTGGTTAAAGGGGTGTGGCTAAAGATGGGTGTGGTTTGAAGGGGTGTGGTTAAATGCGGGTGGGGTTAAAGGTGGGTGTGGTTAAAGGGGGTGTGGCTAGAGATGGGTGTGGTCGAGGGGGTGTGGTTTGAAATTGGGTGTGGTTAAAGGGGGTGTGGTTAAATGGGGTGTGGTTTGAAGGGGTGTGGTTTGAAGGGGGTGTGGTTAAATGGGGGTGTGGTTAAATGAGGGTGTGGTTAAATGAGGGTGTGGTTAAATGGGGGGTGGTTAAAGGGGTGTGGCTAAAGGAGGTGTGGTTTGAAGGGGTTTGTGGTTAAATATGGGTGTGGTTAAAGGGGGTGCGGTTTAAAGGGGTGTGGTTAAACGGGGTGTGGTTTGAAGGGGTGTGGTTAAATATGGATGTGGTTAAAGGGGGTGTGGTTAAATGGGGTGTGGTTAAATGGGGTGTGGTTAAATATGGGTGTGGTTAAAGTGGGTGTGGTTTGAAGGGGTGTGGCTAAATGGGGTGTGGTTAAATATGGGTGTGGTTAAAGGAGGTGTGGTTTGAAGGGGTGTGGTTAAATGGGGGTGTGGTTTAAATGGGTGTGGTTAAATAGGGGTGTGGTTAAAGGAGGTGTGGTTTGAAGGGGTGTGGTTAAATATGGGTGTGGTTAAAGGGGGTGTGGTTTGAAGGGGGTGTGGTTTAAATGGGTGCGGTTAGATGGGGGTGTGGTTAAAGAAGGTGTGGTTTGAAGGGGTGTGGTTAAATATGGATGTGGTTAAAGGGGGTGTGGTTAAATGGGGTGTGGTTAAAGGGGTGTGGTTAAAGGGGGTGTGGTTTGAAGGGGTGTGGTTAAAGGGGGTGTGGTTTGAAGGGGTGTGGTTAAATGGGGTGTGGTTAAATGGGGTGTGGTTAAATGGGGTGTGGTTAAATGGGGTGTGGTTTAAAGGGGTGTGGTTAAATGAGGGTGTGGTTAAATAGGGTGTGGCTAAAGATGGGTGTGGTTTGAAGGGGTGTGGTTAAATGGGGTGTGGTTAAATGGGGGTGTGGTTTAAAGGGGGTGTGGTTTAAATGGGTGCGGTTAGATGGGGTGT